>NC_044041.1:41363065-41371165 GCF_901765095.1 Microcaecilia unicolor | reverse complement strand
TTTTAAAAACCTTACTTCATTTTATTAGAGAGCTGGCTTTTTTCTTGTCAAAGGGGGTACTTGCTTTCTCCGTCCCAGTGGAAAAAACAGTGTGAGAGCCCAGTCTTGAGTGCCCTGCTTAACAGGGGACCGTGACACCCTTCCCTTATGGTAGAAACTTCTTGCTTCCGGGACTCAAGGCAGCGAGTAGAGGCAACTTGAACAGACTATAAATAAGGAAGGGTCCTAGAAGGAGGGGGAAGGAATGGGGCTTGGGTGACTGCCCCCATGTAGGTCCTAATCGGGAGAGGATCATGATTAAGTGGTTTACTTTCAAACGTTGAGGCTTGGAAATCATTTCAGTTTGGTTAGTGGGTAGCCAGCAAAGGAGGGATCCAGAAACTGCCCATTTATAACTTGCCTCTGAGGCACAGGCCTGCTTCATGTTCCTTGAAGGCAGCTTACCCAGCCTTTGATTCTGGGAGAGCGATGAATTCCTGGGGTGTAGGAATCTTCGCAATTCTGAATTGGAGTTGGTAATGGTTGCAGCTGGTGGACACCCATGCTAATTTGGTTTTTCTGTGGGGGAGTGGCAAGCATAAATTGGAGGAGTAGCCTAATGGTTAGTGCAGTGGCCTGAGAACCTGGGAACTGGGTTCAAATCCACTGCAGCTTCTTGTGAATCTGGGCAAGTCACCTAATCCTCTTGCACTAGGTACAAAATTAGATTGTGAGCCCACTAGGGACAGAGAAAGTACTTGCATAGGTAGATCAAATTGCCACCCCTTTACAAATGTAGCTTTGAAAATCAGGTATAAGTTGGAGACATTCAACCCAGCTGTATGGCATGGAGGTCCATGCCTACTCCCTAGCTCTAGCTGCCCATGGTGGGGTGTGGATTGGGGCAACACCAGATGGTGATGGTGTTGGCTCCTTAATTGTCATGATGGGTAGCTAACATAGACAGAAAAACTTGCATATTCAAATTCATATTTCAGCTCCTATATGGGTTTGCATCTGTTTTACAACAGATGTTTGTTGCCTGATTACAATAAACAATGCTGCGGATGGTTAGTTTTCCACACCTTGTTGTAAGGTGTCCTTATTGTGTTATACTATCCCAATCCTAATAAATACTGACAATTAAGTGTGAGAATCTACAAGAGGTGATAAAGAATGGTTGCCAGAGATGTGTGGTAAAGGCGGTTAGCTTAGCGGAGTTTTAAAAAGGTTTGGATGGCTTCCTAAAGGAAAAGGTCCATAGACCATTATTAAATGGACTTGGAGAAAATCCACTATTTCTGGGATAAGCAGTATAAAATGTTTTGTAATTTTTTGGGATTTTTGCCAGGTATTTGTGACCTGGATTGGCCACTGTTGGAAACAGGATGCTGGGCTTGATGGATCTTTGGCCTGTCCCCAGGGCCGTGCCGATGCGGGTAAGCGAGGTAAGCGCCGCATGGGGGGGCGCCCACCTCTGGAGGGCGCCGCCGCGGTGCTTACCCTCGCCCCGCCGAGGACCTCAAATCTTTTGGCACCAGAGAGGGGGGTGCCGCCGCTCCCGCTGCTCTTCATCCTGGCACCCCCCCCCCCTCCCGCACCAGCCCTTTAAATTTATTTGCCGAGCGAACGCAGCGCAGCACCTCGTGTGCAAGTAAAAGAAGCGGATCCGATCATCTCATTGGGCCTTCCCTCACTGTCCCGCCATCCTCTGACGCACTTCCTATTTCCTCTAGGGCGGGACAGTGAAGGAAGGCCCAATGAGGATGATCGGATTCGCTTCTTTTACTTGAACACGAGGTGCTGCGCTCTCTATCACGTCGGCGATTTCTTTTTAAAGACGGGTGGCAGGGAGAAGACGAGGCAGGGTGAGGGTGGGGGACAGATGGGGGTGACCGTGAAGGTGGGGAGGACTCGGATAGCAGAAGGGACTGGGTGGGAGCCAGATGGGGTGAGGGGGACTCGGATGGGCAGAAGGGACTGTGTGGGAGACAGATGGGGTGAGGGGGACTCGGATGGGCAGAAGGGACTGGGTGGGAGACAGATGATGGGGTGAGGGTGCGGGCACTTGGATAGCAGAAGGGACTGGGTGGGAGCCAGATGGGGTGAGGGGGGACTCGGATGGGCAGAAGGGACTGGGTGGGAGACAGATGGGGGTGAGGGGGACTCGGATGGGCAGAAGGGACTGGGTGGGAGCCAGATGGGGTGAGGGGGACTCGGATGGGCAGAAGGGACTGGGTGGGAGACAGATGGGGTGAGGGTGGGGGGCACTTGGATAGCAGAAGGGACTTGGGTGGGAGCCAGATGGGGTGAGGGGGACTCGGATGGGCAGAAGGGACTGGTTGGGAGACAGATGGGGTGAGGGGGACTCGGATGGGCAGAATGGACTGGGTGGGAGACAGATGGGGTGAGGGTGGGGGGCACTTGGATAGCAGAAGGGACTGGGTGGGAGCCAGATGGGGGTGAGGGGGACTCGGATGGGCAGAAGGGACTGGGTGGGAGCCAGATGGGGTGAGGGGGACTCGGATGGGCAGAAGGGACTGGGTGGGAGACAGATGGGGTGAGGGTGGGGGGCACTTGGATAGCAGAAGGGACTGGGTGGGAGCCAGATGGGGTGAGGGGGACTCGGATGGGCAGAAGGGACTGGTTGGGAGACAGATGGGGTGAGGGGGACTCGGATGGGCAGAATGGACTGGTGGGAGACAGATGGGGTGAGGGTGGGGGGCACTTGGATAGCAGAAGGGACTGGGTGGGAGCCAGATGGGTGAGGGGGACTCGGATGGGCAGAAGGGACTGGGTGGGAGACAGATGATGGGGTGAGGGTGCGGGGCACTTGGATAGCAGAAGGGACTGGGTGGGAGCCAGATGGGGGTGAGGGGGACTCGGATGGGCAGAAGGGACTGGGTGGGAGACAGATGGGGTGAGGGGACTCGGATGGGCAGAATGGACTGGGTGGGAGACAGATGGGGTGAGGGTGGGGGGCACTTGGATAGCAGAAGGGACTGGGTGGGAGACAGATGGGGTGAGGGGGACTCGGATGGGCAGAAGGGACTGGGTGGGAGACAGATGGGAGAAGGGGCATGGAGCTGGAACTGGGGTCTGAAAAGTGAGCAGGAGGGAGAATGGGTCATGCCTGGGGCAAGGGTGGATGGGAGAATCAATGGATCTGGAACTAGGGGCAGCCGCAGGTGGGAACTGGGAGCCGAAAAGAGGGGGCAGTGAGAGAGGGGGGATAGATCCTGGATGGAATGGGGAGTGAGAGGGAGGGCAGACCCTGAATGGATGGGAGGGCAGAGAGGCATGGATGGGAGGGCAGGGCCCAGGGAGAGGACAAATTGCTGGAAGGGGAGGGGAGAGAGGATTGCTGGCTATGGATGGAGGAGGGAAGGGCAGAGAGGGACAAGGATGGACATGGGGGCCCAGGGAGAGGACAAATTGCTGGAAATAGAGGGGAGGGGAGAGAGGAGGATTGCTGGCTATGGATGGAGGAGGGAAGGACAGAGAGGGACAGAATGGACATGGATGGGAGGGCAGGACCCAGGGAGAGAGGAGAAATTGCTGGAAATGGATATAGAGCAAGAAATGAAGAAGAAAGGAGAAAAGTAAAGAAATAAATGGAAAGGAAGCCCTGGAAATGGAGTTAAGAGGACAGATAGCAGCAGAATCAGATACTGGACCAGCATGATCAGAAAACAAGAAAGTCACCAGACAACAAACGTAGAAAAACATTATTTTATTTTCATTTTAGCGTTTGGAATATGTCCACTTTGAGAATTTACATCTGCTATCTTATTTTGCAATGTATAGCAATTTGTTTCTAAGAATATTGCTGACAATTCCTTTCAGTGTGGCAAGTGGTGAGCGATCATTTTCATGGGGGGGGGGGGGGTGATCATTTTCACGGGGGGGGGGGGGGGGGGCGCCAACTGATAGTCTGCAGGGGGGCGCCAGAGACCCTAGGCACGGCCCTGCCTGTCCCAGTATGACAATACTTATGTGGAGCAGCAGAGGAGGGAGGTCACAGAGCGTCTGTGGGGCTGCATGCATTAAAGATCAAAGGAAGGCTAGATCCAAACATTCACCAGAACAGGGCAGTGCTGCTCCAAAAAAGCTTTGGCCATGCTGCCAGCTGAGGGTTGGAATCTATTTTCTCTCAGCCTGATGGGCCCTGTATTTTTTTTACATCTGATAATGACTCCATCACATCCTCCTTCTCTGCTCTCAGGATTGCACGTTTGAGCCCTTCCTTGTCTTTTGTACTTGGCCCTTACCTAGTGTGACTCTTGCCTTTTAGTGAAATGTGCCTCTCTTTTTAGAATTGTATTATTTGCTTTTCACTGACTTTTGCCTAAATTCTAAATGCATCATCTCCTGAAAGGCTCTGTTATTTCCTTTTGGATATTGGCTCTTAGCAAACACCAGTACTGGATGAAATGTTGTTTATTTGCACAGGATGTGTGTTTTACACAGCGCTTGGTACTGAGTGTCTGCAACTTGTACCCTTCTGTACACATACCTCTCAGCGTGCTATAACTTCCTTTCATTTTGATGTCCCAAGTGAATCACATTTTAATAAACAATTTGTAAGTGCACTGGTCATACCCTAACCTATATATATATATATATAATATATAAAGAAATGGATGCATGCCAATTTTCTGCCAGATTTGAAGGATCTAAATTTCTCCCCCTGTTGCTAACACAGGGGCCCTTTTACAAAGAAGCACTAAGAAATGGGCTTAGCACATTAAGCAGAAGCAAAAAGTAGGGAGAGTAGGCTCTTCTCAACCAATGGAGGAGACGTTTTAATGGAAAAAGTGTCTTTATTGCAAGATAAAAGAAACGACTCGACACAGCAGCTGTGCTTCGGCACCCAAGCGCCTGCCTCAGGAGTCTTATGGTATATGGCTGATTATGAAAACGGATATCCTTATAAAATCACTATACACAAACGATATCAATCTAACCCAAAGTTAGACAGGAAATCTTGCTATTGAAATGGACTTGGGAAAAATCCACTGCTTATTTCTAGGATAAGCAGCATAAAATGTATTGTACTTTTTGGGATCTTGCCAGGTACTTGTGACCTGGATCGGCCACTGTTGGAAACAGGATGCTGGCCTTGATGGACCTTCGGTCTGTCTCAGTATGGCAGTACTTATGTACCTCCACTCCTCCCCATGTCCCTCTTTCTTCCTCTGTGCACACTTTTATCTCTGAGGCAGTGTCCCCAAAAGGGTTAGTGCTGCACGTACCATGACAGTAATGATTCTCACCCCTAAACAAGGGTATGTGGAATATGATCTCAGCCTGTCAAATTTACTGCTAAAGGTTTGCCATGGTACTTACATTGTACCAAAGAGAACTTCTTTGTTCAGGTCGTAAGATGTAACATTGTATAGCCCAAAAATCCTCAATCAAGCCTGTGGCACCCAATACAATGGGGAATGTTTGTGTATCTTTCGGCCACATTTTCTTGATTTCTGACTAGATTTCTTAGTACTTGAAGATCTTCACCCTCTCTGTTCCATTCACAGAAAAATCACTTTACAGTAATACCTCTATTATCAATGCTGTTCTTGTGTTTTTCTCAATTTCAATGATGTCCAGTTTTCTTGCATCAAGCTTTATATCTGTTGGAACTGGAATGTCCCAGTAGATCACAACCTCTTCATTCTCTATAAATCTGTTATGGTTGTGATCCCAATATTTTTCTGGTGCAACAATATTATAATATTTACACAGTTTCCAGTGGATCAACCATTCTACCTTATTGAATGTTTCTGTAAACAGGCCTTTTGACAAGTCATAGCCAGCAATGAGATGTGCAATTGTTTCCAGTGCTGTATTACAGAATCTGCTTTAGTCTGTTTACCATTTGTAAAATAGTTGCTATGAGCCATCTTGTCACTAGGAGATAGGGGAAATATGATTCAAATATTAATATACAAACAAATCTTTTCCAGAAACAGGAATGCTGTTGAACTAGAGGACATGAAGGTGGTAGATTAGGAGTAACATCAGGAAATACGTTTTCACAGAGAGAGTAGTGGATGCCCGAAGTGCCCTCCCGGTGGAGGTGATGGAGACAAAACCAGTGATGGAATTCAAAAATGCATGGATCACTATAGAGAAAGAGGATTAAATGACCTCATGGCTATCGATGTGTGATGGTGGGCAGGAGTGGTACTTTGATGGCAACTCCAGTAGTTGCAAGTAAGGCCAGTGTCAGACAGACTTCTATGGTCTGTATCTGGTACATAAGTACATAAGCATCGCCATGCTAGGACAGACCAAGGGTCCATCAAGCCCAGCACCCTGTCACCGACAGCAGCCAAAAGAGCAAGCAATTTGTCCCACTCATCCTAGAAATACTGCATTATTCCCTCATCAATTCAATAACATTCTATGGCTTTTTCCTCCAGGAAGCTGGCCAACCCTTTTTTGAAGTCCGCTAAGTTAACCGCCTTAACCACCTTTTCCGGCAGCGAATTCCAGAGTTTAACTACGCGTTGAGTGAAGAAAAATTTCCTCCAATTCATTTTAAATTTACCATACTGCAGATTTATCACATGCCGCCTAGTCCTAGTATTTTTGGAAAGCGTAAACAGATGCTCCACATCGACCCATTCCATTCCACTCATTATCTTATAGACCTCTATCATATCTCCCCTCAGCCGCCTTTTCTCCAAGCTGAAGAGCCCCAGCCTCTTCAGCCTATCCTGATAGGAAAGCCATCCCATCCCCTGTATCATCTTTGTTGCCCTTCTCTGCATCTTTTTCAATTCCACTATGTCTTTTTTGAGGTGCGGCGACCAGTGGGGTAGCCAGACCTGACATTTTGGGTGGGCCCAGAGCTAATATGGGTGGGCACTATGTATATATAGGTGTGAGTAGTTTTTTGGGGGATCCTAAATCATTTTTAATAAACAGTCTGCCCAACAGCTGTCCTACAGCAACATAAACCACATACATATTCGGAACCTATGTTGCAAACCTTAAAACCACCATACTGAGAATACAAAACACTCAGGACCTATAGAGCAATTCTACCATACCATAAGCAGTTATTTCTACGAGTCACACAAGGAAAAGGAAAGCATCTTAAATACTACAGTGAACACTAGAACATCAATTCGCCTATTGTAAAACGAAACCAGATCTTCCCTTTCATCTTTCATCATTTTTCTTTTTTCCCTCCTTTTCTTTCCTTCCTTTCCCCTCTTTCCCTTCTCTTCCATTTCCTTTTTTGACCCTTTCCACTTTACTGTCCTCATTTCTCTCTCCCCTTTTTCTTCTTTTTACCCTTTCCATCCTTCCCCCTTCTTCTTCTTCTTTTCCCTCCTCACCTTCCCTTCTCTCTCCTTCCCCCTTTTCTCCTTTCCCCTACCACCCTTTCTCCTTCCCCTTCTATCATGCCCTTTTTCTTCCACTTTTCCCTTTCCACCTCCTTTCTTTCCTCTTCCCCTCCTCTTCTGTTTTCCATTCCCTTTCCCCTTCCCTTCCCTTCCCCTCCTCTTCTCTCTTTTCACCTAGTAAAGGGCCACCAAAACAGACACCAGATGCAGATGTGATTCCATATGCCCCAATGAAAGGAGAGTTTAATTTTACTTCCATTGAATTTCAGTATATTCCATCTTTATAACACCAGGCTTCCCAATCCCAAAGGCAGATTACAGAAACAGTTAAGATCAAGGAACATTCTCACAGAAATTTTGCAATGTGTATTGTTTAGAACAGCATAGAAAAATGAGCATAAAATACAGAGAATTATAACTGCTGTTTCTACCAGCTATATTCACTTTTAAGCTGTTTTACTGATGTTCAGTTTTTATTTCATGATATTTACTTAAACCTAGATACAGGAAACTTTTTTAATAAATTAAAAAGCTGTCAAATAAGTAAAAAGAAAACAAAATCTTAGGAAGGAACACCTCATCTTCTGTTTTCTCCAATTTCCTGGCTGCCCTGTCTGTGCTGTGTCTGGGATGGGTCGGGTGAGCTTCTGCAAGTGCCACGGAGGTGGACTTGACCCGACCCATCCAATTCCAGGATCCATCATCCCCCCACCCAGTAGTCCACACCACACACGCAGTCAGCACCCACAGCGGGAACTGTGTC
>NC_044041.1:37189869-37349165 GCF_901765095.1 Microcaecilia unicolor | reverse complement strand
TTCTGCACGCCTTCAGCTGCCTGACCACCTCCTGAAAAGGCTTGGCTTGCTCAGGGGGAAGAGCATCAACCAAGCCCGCCAACTGCCGCACATTGTTCCGCATGTGTATGCTCGTGTAGAGCTGGTAAGACTGGATCTTGGCCACGAGCATAGAAGAATGGTAGACCTTCCTCCCAAAGGAGTCTAAGGTTCTAGGGTCTTTGCCCGGGGGCGCCGAAGCATGCTCCCTAGAACTCTTAGCCTTCTTTAGGGCCAAATCCACAACTCCAGAGTCATGAGGCAACTGAGTGCGCATCAGCTCTGGGTCCCCATGGATCCGGTACTGGGACTCGATCTTCTTGGGAATGTGGGGATTACTTAATGGCTTGGTCCAGTTCGCAAGCAATGTCTTTTTCAGGACATGGTGCAAGGGAACAGTGGACGCTTCCTTAGGTGGAGAAGGATAGTCCAGGAGCTCAAACATTTCAGCCCTGGGCTCGTCCTCCACAACCACCGGGAAGGGGATGGCCGTAGACATCTCCCGGTCAAAGGAAGCGAAAGACAGACTCTCAGGAGGAGAAAGCTGCCTTTCAGGAGAGGGAGTGGGATCAGAAGGAAGACCCTCAGACTCCTCGTCAGAGAAATATCTGGGGTCTTCTTCGTCCTCCCACGAGGTCTCACCCTCGGTGTCAGACACAAGTTCACGGACCTGTGTCTGCAACCTCGCCCGGCTCGACTCCGTGGAGGTCCACGATGGGGGCGTCGAGAGGTAGACTCCCTCGCCCGCATCGGCGAAGCTCCCTCCGCCGACGTAGTCGGGGAGCCTTCCTGGGAGGTGGCCGCGGTCGGTACCGCGACGTCGGGGACCTCAACCTGGGCGATGGACCAGCCGGCGCCACGCTCGACGGTACCGGAGGCGCAAGCACCGCCGGTACCGGAGGGGTAGGGCGCAACAGCTCTCCCAGAATCTCTGGGAGAACGGCCCGGAGGCTCTCGTTCAGAGTGGCTGCAGAAAAAGGCTGAGAGGTCGATGCAGGCGTCGACGTCAGAACCTGTTCCGGGCGAGGAGGCTGTTCCGGGCTGTCCAGAGTGGAGCGCATCGACACCTCCTGAACAGAGGGTGAGCGGTCCTCTCGGTGCCGATGCCTGCTGGGTGCCGAATCCCTCGGCGACCCAGAGCTCTCGGTGCCGACACGGGGAGGAGACCGGTGTTGATGCTTCTTCGACTTCTTCCGAAGCATGTCACCGGAGCTCCCCGGCACCGACGAGGAGGACGTAGAATCCATCCGTCGCTTCCTCGGGGCCGAGAACGAAGAGGGTCGATCCCGGGGGGGGCTGTACCGCAGGAGCCCTCAGGGTAGGAGGAGACCCACCCGAAGGCTCACCGCCACCAGCAGGGGAATGGACAGCCCTCACCTGCACTCCTGACGATGCACCTCCGTCCGACGACATCAGCAGACGAAGTCTCGGTACCACCGACGTCGATGCAGTCGCCCGATGCCTCGGCGCCGATGCAGAGGTCCGATGCCTCGATGCAGTCGATGGAGCGGCAGCCAAGGAAGATGGTCCGGACGCTGACGACGTCGATGCACTCGATGCCTCCGGTGCCGATGTCGACGAAGAGCCCGAGAACAAAACGTTCCACTGGGCTAATCTCGCTACCTGAGTCCGCCTTTGTAACAGGGAACACAGACTGCAGTTCTGAGGGCGGTTCTGGGCCCCTAGACACTGAAGACACGCAGAGTGCCTATCAGTGAGCGAGATTACCCGGGCGCACTGGGTGCACTTCTTGAAGCCGCTGGAAGGCTTCGATGTCATGGGCGGAAAAATCACGCCGGCGAAATCAAAGGCCGAAATGGCGAAAATTGAAGCACCAAAATCTAAAGGGAGAAAAATCTCGACCGAGGCCAAACTAGGCCTACCCCGACAACGAAAGAAAACTTACGGGGCAAAAGCTGTGAAAACTACGGGAAGGGCAGAAAACCCGAAAGGGTCTTCCGGAACACTTCCGGAGCGCTTCCCGAACTTTTTTAAGAAAAACAAGGAAAAAATACGTCGAAAAGGACGCGCGAGGTCGACTCTCTGGGCCACGAACGGCGTAACACGACCGTACCGAGCGCGGACGAAAGAAGACTGGCCGGCTCGAGCCGGTTTCGGGCGGGAAGACGGCCGCGCATGCGCGGTGCGCATGGGCGCGCGAGGAATAGCAAAGGCCTTTGCTAGTAAACTTTCCGATGGAGGGGGCTGCCGAGGACGTCAACCCATCAGTGAGAACAAGCAGCCTGCTTGTCCTCAGAGAACATGCGTTGATCTAGGGTACTGTAGGATAAATAACAACAATATGCCAAGCATGCAAAATACTTCATTATTACGTAAATCAAATAACACAGCTTATTCCGGAAAAAAAATGACAGATCAAAGCTTATGACCTGATGCTTCCAGGCTGCATCTTAAAGGATGGGAAAATTAGGTTCTTACCTTGATAATTTTCTTTCCTTTAGTCACAGCAGATGAATCCATTAACTGATGGGTTGTATCCGCCTACCAACATGTGGAGATAGAGAACACTGAAAGCACATGGTGTTCCTGGACACCCAGCCCCCTCTGCCTTCAGTATATGAAATTTCCAAAGCAGTATGAATAAGAAAGGCAAAATAACATAAACTTTCCTCACAGAGAACAAACACCCCTGAACCGGAGCAATAACCAAACAAAGGAGGGACGTTATCAACCTCCTGCAATAAAAACAGCATGTAGTAACTCTGATAGCTTGTCTTCAAGTATTCCTGATGAGACACAATGTCTGTATGCAACATCTGTACAAAAACTAAAGTCAGACAGGGAGGGATCATGGATTCATCTGCTGTGACTAAAGGAAAGAAAATTATCAAGGTAAGAACTTAATTTTCCTTTCCTTGTCATCAACAGCAGATGAATCCATTAACTGATGGGATGTACCAAAGCACTCCCTAGATAGGGTGGGAACAGGCAACTCCATGAGCAAGCACTTGCGCTCCAAAATGCGCATCCTGCCGCGCTGCCACATCCAGCCTATAATGCCACACAAAAGAGAGCTGAGAAGCCCAGGTAGCCGCACGACAGATCTCTTGAAGAGAAAAGACACCCATTTCAGCCCACGAAGAGGACATTGCCCTCCTAGAGTGTGCTTTAAATGCTTCAGGCGGCGACCGCCCTGAAAGCAGATAAGCAGAAAAAATGAGTTCCTTAAGCCAGCGGGCTATAGTGGCCTTAGACACCAGAAACCCCCGTTGGGGACCTGCCAACAGAACAAATAAATGATCAGAATTCCTAAACTCATTTGACATCTGCAGATACTGCCACAGAGCCCTGTGGACATCCAAAAGGCGCAATTGCCCAAAGCAGTCCAGAAACTCCTCCTTACAAAAGGAAGGAAAAAATGGGCTGGTTCAATTGAAAAGCTGAAACCACCTTAGGCAGAAAGGAAGGCACCGTACGAACAGTTATCCCGGATTCCAAGAACTGTAGAAAAGGATCCCGACAAGAAAGAGCCTGAAGCTCAGACACTCTTCTTGCCTACGTCATTGCCACTAAAAAAACCTGTCTTGAGAGTCACATCCTTCTCAGAAGCCCGTTTAAGAGGCTCAAACGGAGATCACTGGAGCGCCTTCAACATGAGCCCCAGGTTCCAAGCCGGACAGGGCGACCGCAAAGGAGGATGGAGACGAAGTGCCCCTCTGAAAAATCGGACAATATCCGGATGAGCAGCAAGGGACAAGCCGGAGACTTTCCCCCGGAAGCAGGCCAACGCTGCCACTTGAACTCGAAGGGAATTGTAGGCCAGGCCCTTTTCTAGCCCGTCCTGCAAAAAGTCCAGCAAAAGCGAGACTGTCGCCAGAGTCGGCGAGATAGCCTTAGGAGTACACCACGCCTCAAAAGTGCGCCAGATCCGAGCATAAGTCGCAGAGGTAGACCGCGTGCGAGCCCGCAAGAGTGTGGCAATAACCTTATTAGAATAGCCCTTGTCCCTCAATTGTGCCCTCTCAAAAGCCAGGCCGTAAGACCAAAGCGGCAAGGATCTTCCATAGTCACCAGGCTCTGAAATAATAGGTTCGGAACCCGAGGCAAAGGAAGAGGTGCGTCCACCAGCATCCACCGGAGATCCGCGTACCATGGACGCCTTGGACAATCCAGGGTGATGAGAATCACCAATCCTCGGTGCAGGCGAATCCGAAGTAGCACTCGCCCTATCAGGGCCAAGGAGGGAACACATACAAGAGGCCCGAGGGCCAAGGTTGAGCCAGGGCATCCAACCCCACCGAGCGAGGACCTCTCCTTTTGCTGAAAAAGCGAGGGACTTTGGCGTTTACGCTTGACACCATGAGATCCAAGTCTAGAGACCCCCCATTTGGCACAAATCTGAAGAAAAACTTCTTCCACCAGTTCTCATTCCGCCGGGTCGATTTGATGTCTGCTGAGGAAATCGGCTTGCACATTGCTCTGACCGGCTATGTGAGCCGTGGACAACAGTTCTAGGTGGCACTCGGCCCAGTTGCACATCTGAGACGCCTCCGCAGCCAGGGCCCTACACTGAGTGCCACCCTGACGATTGATGTAGGTCACTGCTGTCGTGTTGTCCGACAGCACTCGGACAGGAAGACCCTTCAGTGTCCTGTGGAAGGCCAGAAGAGCCTGGAATATCGCTCTCAGTTCCAAGCGATTGATGGATCATCCCACTTCCGCGGGTGACCACAGGCCCTGAGCATAGCGTCCCCAGCAATGAGCTCCCCAGCACGAAAGGCTGGCATCCGTTATCACCAGACACCAAAACAGAAGAGCCAGTGGCATCCCCAGCCACAGCATGCTGTCGGAAAGCCACCAATACATACTGCGCTGGGCCGCAGGAAGTCACCTTAGTCTGCGTTGGTATTCCTGGGAAATCGGAGACCATTGCTGAAGCAGAGCAAGCTGCAGCGGCCTCCTGTGAGCTTTCGCCCAGGGAACCACCTCTATGGTGGCCGTCATCGATCCCAGGAGCTGAACAAAGTCCCAAGCTCGAGGGCGAGGCATCCGCAGGAGCAGGCGGACCTGATTCTGAAGCTTGAGATGCCTGTTGTTGGGAAGAACTGTAACAACTCTGGCTGTGGCAAGTCGGCTTTCGTCTGCTGAATCTGCTTTGATGAGCCAATCGTCAAGATAAGGGTGAACTCTGATATCCTCTCGCCTGAGAAAGGCAGCCACCACTACCATCACCTTGGAAAAGTCCGAGGGGCAGTTGCCAGGCCGAAAGGCAAGGCGCGAAACTGGAAATCTTGGCTCAATACCGCAAACCAGAGAAACCGCTGATGCGGCGGCCAGATGGGAATATGCAAATACGCTTCCTTGAGGTCCAGAGACGTGAGAAACTCTCCTGGCTGTACCCCCGCAATGACGGAGTGCAGGGTTTCCATGCGGAAGTGTCGCACTCCTAAGGCCTCGTTGACTCTGTGTAAGTCGAGGATAGGTCTGAACGGTCCGCCTTTTTGAGGCACCACAAAATAGATGGAGTAGCGACCGCAGCTGCGTTTGGCGGGAGGAACCGGAACCACCGCTCCGAGCTTCAGCAACACCTGCAAGGTCTTGTTTACCACCGCCCGCTTGATGGCAGTGCCGCATCGGGACTCCAAAAACGCGTCTCCCACCGGGGCAGCAAATTCTAGTCAGTAACCTTCTCTGATCAGGTCCAGGACCCACCGATTCGAAGTAATCTTGGTCCACTCCTCGAGAAAGAGGGAGAGACGACCCCCCTACTGCGGGAACCGACGAGTGGACTGGCGCCCCATTATATTGGAGGACGCCCCTGAACTCCTGGGCGTTGCCCGGACGCCGCAGCGCATTTGTCAGAATGAAAGGAGTTCCTCTGCTGGAAACGGGTATGTTGATCAAACCCCACAGAGCGCCCCAGGCGATACCTGAGAGCTTCGCGAAAACGTGGCCTGGAAGAGGAGGGAAAAGAAGGACTTTTGGAAGAAGGCCTCGGTCTATCCTCAGGCAACCGTTGGGACTTAGAGTCCCCTAGGTCCTTAACAATCTTCTCCAAATCCTCCCCAAATAAAAGAAGGCCCCAAAAGGGTAACCTCACCAGCCTTTGTTTCGAGGCCATGTCAGCCGTCCAATGCCGGAGCCAAAGAAGGCGGCAGGCAGCAACCGCCACCGACATCTGCTTAGCCGAAGCTCTGACCAGATCATAAAGAGCATCAGCTAAAAAAGACAGTGCAGACTCCATACATGGGCTGACCTCAGCGAGGGAATCCGCTCCATCGGCGGGCTGCTCAACCGCCTGCTGCAACCTGGAAAAGCAGGCCCGGGCTGCATAGTGAATATTATTATTATTTGGTCCAGGCCTGACTTTGGTTCATGATCCAAAATGAGAAGAAAAGCTTACAGGCCTGTGACTTTGACTTGAACTCCAGTGTTGCTCAAAGGCTCATGAGCTATTGGGACACTGCAGAGCAAGCAGAAACCCGCAAGGGCGGGGGGATCTAACTTGCAGAGAGTTGCATGAATGTGGCAATATGGTGGTAACACATGTTCAGAAAGACAGAACTGGATAATTCCACAGGAAGATGACCAGGTGCCACAGAAAGTGTTTTGAGGAAGATAAAAAAAAAAAGGCAGGCCTAAGCTCAGGAAGTCCATAGACTTGTATGTTAAGTGAAGGTTATATAAGTGATAGAAATAGATCATTACGTTGGAGAGTCAGATTCTGATAATACCAATGGTTGTGTTGCTTGCTGTCCTCTCGATGAGAACTGCTGATTTGACTTGTATCTAGTAAATAAAATTGAGTTGTACTTCTCATCACAAATGGTGTTCTGTAAACTGCACTTATTGAGCAATGGCTAATTGTAACTATACTTGGTAGTTAAGAAATAAAAGTATCTAATTGCTTTCTCAATCGCAGCCTTGGGTGATTTCTTCCATTCCTATGTATTGGTAGGAACAGGTGGTACATTTTGAGGAAGAAAATGTACCACCTGTTCCTCTGATCCCATTCCCACCCACCTTCTTAATGCCATCTCTCCTGCTCTTATTCCTTTTATCTGTCACATTCTCAACCTCTCGCTTTCCACTGCGACTGTCCCTGCTGCCTTTAAAAATGCTGTGGTCACACCTCTCCTTAAGAAGCCTTCACTCGACCCTACTTGTCCCTCTAATTACCGACCCATCTCCCTTCTTCCTTTTCTCTCCAAATTACTTGAGCGTGCTGTTCACCACCGCTGCCTTGATTTTCTGTCCTCACATGCTATTCTTGACCCACTACAATCTGGTTTTCGCCCTCTCCACTCAACCGAAACTGCGCTTACTAAAGTCTCCAATGATCTATTACTGGCTAAATCCAGAGGTCAATATTCCATCCTCATTCTTCTTGATCTTTCCGCTGCTTTTGACACTGTCGATCACAGCATACTTCTCGATACCCTGTCCTCACTTGGATTCCAGGGCTCTGTCCTTTCCTGGTTCTCTTCCTACCTCTCCCTCCGCACCTTTAGTGTTCACTCTGGTGGATCCTCTTCTACTTCTATCCCTCTGCCTGTCGGCGTACCTCAGGGTTCTGTTCTTGGTCCCCTCCTCTTTTCTATCTACACTTCTTCCCTTGGTTCATTAATCTCATCCCATGGCTTTTCCTACCATCTCTATGCTGATGACTCCCAAATCTACCTTTCTACCCCTGATATCTCACCTTGCATCCAAACCAAAGTTTCAGCGTGCTTGTCTGACATTGCTGTCTGGATGTCTCAACGCCACCTGAAATTAAATATGACCAAAACCGAGCTTCTCATTTCCCCCCCAAACCCACCTCCCTGCTCCCCCCATTTTCTGTTTCTGTTGATGGCTCTCTCATTCTCCCTGTCTCCTCAGCTCGAAACCTTGGGGTCATCTTTGACTCTTCTCTCTCCTTCTCTGCTCATATCCAGCAGATTGCCAAGACCTGTCGTTTCTTTCTTTACAACATCCGTAAAATCCGCCCCTTTCTTTCCGAGCACTCTACCAAAACCCTCATCCACACCCTTGTCACCTCTCGTTTAGACTACTGCAATCTGCTTCTTGCTGGCCTCCCACTTAGTCACCTCTTCCCTCTCCAGTCGGTTCAAAACTCTGCTGCCCGTCTCATCTTCCGCCGGGGTCGCTTTACTCATACTACCCCTCTCCTCAAGACCCTTCACTGGCTCCCTATCCGTTTTCGCATCCTGTTCAAACTTCTTCTACTAACCTATAAATGTACTCACTCTGCTGCTCCCCAGTATCTCTCCACACTCGTCCTTCCCTACACCCCTTCCCGTGCACTCTGCTCTATGGATAAATCCTTCTTATCTGTTCCCTTCTCTACTACTGCCAACTCCAGACTTCGCGCCTTCTGTCTCGCTGCACCCTATGCCTGGAATAAACTTCCTGAGCCCCTACATCTTGCCCCATCCTTGGCCACCTTTAAATCTAGACTGAAAGCCCACCTCTTTAACATTGCTTTTGACTCGTAACCACTTGTAACCACTCGCCTCCACCTACCCTCCTCTCATCCTTCCCGTTCACATTAATTGATTTGATTTGCTTACTTTATTTATTTTTTGTCTATTAGATTATAAGCTCTTTGAGCAGGGACTGTCTTTCTTCTATGTTTGTGCAGCGCTGCGTACGCCTTGTAGTGTTATAGAAATGCTAAATAGTAGTAGTAGTAGTAGTAGTAGTAGGTAGGAGAACTGCCATATTGGGAGGGATAAATACACCCTAAACAATAGGAACTGCAAATTGCCGCCGGTAAGGAAAGGCCCGAGATTTCAAAGGACCGCTTCAGCGCGGATTCCAGCTGCCGGTCCTGCATATCTTTCAAAGCGACCCCTCCCTCCACCGGGAGAGTAGTCTTTTTAGTCACAGCCGTGACTAACGCATCCACTTCAGGCATCGCAAAGTGGGCCAACTGACTTTCACTCAGAGGGTAAAAGTGACACATAGCCCTGTCCCCCTTCAAGGGACCATCAGGGTCAGACCATTGAGCTGAAATAAGCTCTTGGATGCAAGCATGCACGGGAAAAGCCCGAGAAGGCTCCTTAGTACTAGCCATCTGAGGTTTAATAGAAGAGGCAGAGCCCTCATCAGGATCTTCAATACAAAGGGCCTGTAAGGCATCAGAAATGAGAGCTGGTAGCTCGTCGCAGTGGAAAAGTCAAACCGCTTTAGGGTCATCCAACTCCTGTGGCAAGCAGCCACCCTCGTCTGGATCATCAGTCCATGATGGCCTGCCCGACCCCTCAGACTCCCTGAAACTAGACCACGGGGGAGAACAGGCTGAAGAGTTCCCCTCAAACGGGGTATTCACTCATCTACGCTTAGCGTCACCCAAAAGCTCGGGGGAAGAAATAAAGTCTCCAGCAGACGCTGGGCTATCAAGAACTGGAGGCAACCCAGTCCGAAAGGAATTGTCAGGAGCCTACTACTACTACTACCGTGTTTCCCCGAAAATAAGACCTACTCTGAAAATAAGGCCTACCGGAGTTTTGCTACAAATTTGTATTATAAGGCCTCCCCCGAAAGTAAGACCTACCTGAAGCAGTGCCGCCGAGAGCCGGACAAAGGCTGCCGCCGCCGCCGCCCCCGAGGTCGCCGCCCCCCCTCCACCGCTCCCGGAACTACCAGTACCTTGAAACGCCTCCTTTCACCTTCCTTCGCAAGTTCGGAGCAAGCAGCAGCAGGGCAGGCCACTCCTTCCTTCCGTGTTCCGCCCTCGCCAGTGTCTTATATTCGGGGAAACATGGTACTACTACTCATCTCAGGCAGTGCTCCCTTTAACATAAAAGCCTTATACATCAGCAGCACAAATTCAGGGGAGAAAAACTCACCCTGTACCTCCATCCCAACATTGGGGGAAGCGGAGGCAATATTTACTGTAGAAACCTCGAAACGTGGAACCTTGCATGACGTAGCTATAATTTGGGTTCTTTTTCCCCACATGCATTACCTTGCACTTGCTCACATTAAACGTCATCTGCCATTTAGCCGCCCAGTCTCCCAGTCTCGTAAGGTCCTGCAATTTTTCACAATCCTGTCGCGAGTTAACGACTTTGAATAACTTTGTGTCATCAGCAAATTTTATTACCTCGCTAGTTACTCTCATCTCTAAATCAATTATAAATATATTAAAAAGCAGCGGTCCTAGCACTGACCCCTGAGGAACCCCACTAACTACCCTTCTCCATTGTAAATACTGCCCATTTAACCCCACTCTCTGCTTCCTATCCTTCAACCAGTTTTTAATCCACAATAGGACATTTCCTCCTATCCCATGATCCTCCAATTTCCTCTGTAGCCTTTGATGAGGTACCTTATCAAACGCCTTTTGAAAATCCAGATACACAATATCAACCGGCTCCCCTTTGTCCACGTTTGTTTACTCCTTCAAAGAATTGAAAGTTAATTGGTCAGGCAAGATTTCCCCACACAAAAGCCGTGCTGACTTGGTCTCAGCAGTGGCGTAGGAAGGGGGAGGCAGGGGGGGCGGTCCACCCCGGGTGCACACCGCTGGGGGGTGTTGGCTCCGCGCTGGTGCACTGCCCTCTCTGCCCCGGAACAGGTTACTTCCTGTTCCGGGACAGAGAGAGCAGTGAACCAGCGCGGAGCCGACACACCCCAGCAACGTGCAGTCGGGGCGGATTGGCCCTCCCGCCCGTCCCTCGCTGCAGGTATGTGCTCCGGGGGGGGGGGGGTGAGGGTATGCGCTCCGGGGGGGGGGGGGGTGCGCAGCGGCGACCCGCCCCGGGTGTCAGCTCCCCTCGCTACGGCTCTGGGTCTCAGTAATCCATGCTCTCGGATGTGCTCTGTAATTTTATTTTTGATAATAGCCTGTACCATTTTCCCCGGCACCAACGTCAGACTCACCGGTCTATAATTTCCCGGATCTCCCCTGGAACCTTTTTTAAAAATCGGCGTTATATTGGCCACCCTCCAATCTTCTGGTACCACGCTCGATTTTAAGGATAAATTGTATATCACTAACAGTAGCTCCGCAAGCTCATTTTTCAGTTCTATCAGTACTCTAGGATGAATACCATCCGGTCCAGGAGATTTGCTACTCTTCAGTTTGCTGAACTGCCCCATTACGTCCTCCAGGTTTACCGTGAAGTCAGTAAGTTTCTCCGACTTGTCCGCTTGAAATACCATTTCCGACACCGGTATCCCACCCAAATCTTCCTCGGTGAAGACCGAAGCAAAAAATTCATTCAATCTCTCCGCTACGTCTTTATCTTCCTTGATCGCCCCTTTTACCCCTCGGTCATCCAGCGGCCCAACCGATTCTTTTGCCAGCTTCCTGCTTTAAATATACCGAAAAAAAATTTTTGCTATGTTTTTTTGCCTCTAATGCTATCTTTTGTTCATAGTAAATGAAATGACGGCAGAAAAAGACCTGCATGGTCCATCCAGTCTGCCCAACAAGACAAACTCATATGTGCTACTTTTTGTGTATACCCTACTTTGATTTGTACCTGTCCTCTTCAGGGCACAGACCGTATAAGTCTGTCCAGCACTATCCCCGCCTCCCAACCACCAGCCCCTCCTCCCACCACTGGCTCTGGCACAGACCGTATAAGTCTGCCCAGCACTATCCTCGCCTCCCACCACCGGCTGGCTCTGCCACCCAATCTCGGCTAAGCTCCTTAGGATCCATTCCTTCTGAATAGGATTCCTTTATGTTTATCCCACGCGTGGTTGAATTCTGTTACCGTTTTCATTTCCACCACCTCCCGCGGGAGGGCATTCCAAGCATCCACTATTCTCTCCGTGAAAAAATACTTCCTGACATTTTTCTTGAGTCTGCCCCCCTTCAATCTCATTTCATGTCCTCTCGTTCTACTGCCTTCGCACCTCCGGAAAAGGTTCGTTTGCGGATTAATACTTTTCAAATATTTGAACGTCTGTATCATATCACCCCTGTTTCTCCTTTCTTCCAGAGTATACATGTTCAGGTCATCAAGTCTCTCCTCATACGTCTTGTAACGCAAATCCCTTACCATTCTCGTAGCTTTTCTTTGCACCGCTTCAATTCTTTTTACATCCTTCGCAAGGTACGGCCTGCAAAAATGAACACAATACTCTAGGTGGGGCCTCACCAACGACTTATACAGGGGCATCAACACCTCCTTTCTTCTGCTGGTCACACCTCTCTCTATACAGCCTAACAACCTTCTAGCTACGGCCACCGCCTTGTCACACTGTTTCGTCGCCTTCAGATCCTCAGATACTATCACCCCAAGATCCCTCTCCCCATCCGAACCTATCAGATTCTCCCCGCCTAACACATACATCTGCCGAGGGTTTCTATTCCCTAAGTGCATCACTTTGCATTTCTTCGCATTGAATTTTAATTGCCAAACCTTAGACCATTCTTCTAGCTTCCTCAGATCCTTTTTCATGTTTTCCACTCCCTCCCGGGTGTCCACTCTGTTGCAGATCTTAGTATCATCCGCAAATAGGCAAACTTTACCTTCTAACCCTTCGGCAATGTCACTCACAAATATATTGAACAGAATCGGTCCCAGCACCGATCCCTGAGGCACACCACTACTCACCTTTCCCTCCTCCGAGCGAATTCCATTCACCACCACCCTCTGGCTTCTGTCCGTCAACCAGTTCCTAATCCAGTTCACCACTTCAGGTCCTATCTTCAGCCCTTCCAGTTTATTTAAGAGCCTCCTGTGGGGAACCGTGTCAAAAGCTTTGCTGAAATCTAAGTAGATTACGTCCATAGCTCGTCCCTGATTCAATTCTCCTGTCACCTAATCGAAGAACTCAATGAGATTCGTTTGGCACGATTTCCCTTTGGTAAAACCATGTTGTCTCAGATCTTGCAACTTATTGGCTTCCAGGAAATTCACTATCCTTTCCTTCAGCATCGCTTCCATTATTTTTCCAATAATCGAAGTGAGGCTTACTGGCCTGTAGTTTCCAGCTTCTTCCCTATCACCACTCTTGTGACGAGGGACCACCTCCACCGTTCTCCAATCCTTCGGAACCTCTCCCGTCTGCAAGGATATGTTAAACAAATCTTTAAGAGGACCCGCCAGAACCTCTCTGAGCTCCCTCAATATCCTGGGGTGGATCCCATCCGGTCCCATGGCTTTGTCCACCTTTAGCTTTTCAAGCTGTTCATATACACTCTCTTCCATGAACGGTGCTCTATCCATTTCAATCTCATTTATACTTTTTGCAGTCCATCGCGGTCCTTCTCCAGGATTTTCTTCTGTGAAAACAGAACAAAAGTATCTATTTAGCAAATTTGCTTTTTCTTCATCATTATCCACATAGCGGTTCGCAGTATCTTTTAGTCTCACAATTCCCTTTTTAGTCATTCTCCTTTCACTTATATACCTGAAGAAATTTTTGTCACCCCTTCTTACATTTCTAGCCATTTGTTCTTCCGCTTGCGCTTTCGCCAGACATATCTCTCTCTTGGCTTCTTTCAGTTTCATCCTGTATTCCTCCTTGTGTTCCTTTTCTTTAGTTTTTGTGTATTTCTGGAACGCCAACTCTTTAGCCTTTATTTTCTCAGCCACTTGCTTGGAGAACCATATCGGTTTCCTTTTTCTCTTGCTTTTATTTACTTTCCTTACATAAAGGTTCGTGGCCTTATTTATAGCTTCTTTCAGCCTGGACCACTGTCCTTCCACTTCTCGTATTTCCTCCCAGCCCATCATCTCCTTCCTCAGGTATTCCCCCATTTTACTAAAGTCAGCACGCTTGAAATCCAGAACTTTGAGTTTTGAGTGGCCGCTCTCCACTTTAGCTGTAATATCAAACCAAACCGTTTGATGGTCACTGCTGCCCAGGTGGGCACCCACTCGGATATTTGACACACTATCCCCATTTGTGAGCACCAGATCCAGCATCGCTCCCTCCCTCGTGGGTTCCGTCACCATTTGTCTGAGCAAACCACTTTGTAAAGCATCCACGATCTCTCTACTTCTTTCCGATTCCGCAGACGGAACCTTCCAATCTACATCCGGCAGATTGAAATCTCCCCGCAACAGCACCTCTCTCTTGTTTCCCAGCTTTTGAATATCTGCGATCAGGTCTTTATCTAGTTCCTCCAATTGTTTCGGAGGTCTGTAGACAACACCCACGTGTATAGAGGTTCTATCCTCTCTTTTTAAGGTGATCCATATCGCTTCTTCCTTTCCCCAGGTCCCTGTCATTTCGGTCGCCGTGATATCATTTCTCACATATAGAGCTACTCCTCCACCTTTACGACTCTCTCTATCCTTCCTAAACAGATTATAGCCTGGTATGTTTGCATCCCATTCATGGGAACCATTTAGCCACGTCTCCGTGATTGCAACAATGTCTAAGTCTGCCTCCAACATCAGGGCTTGAAGGTCATGAACTTTATTGCTTAGACTGCGAGCATTTGTGGCCATCGCTTTCCATGTACATTTCCTGGTACGTGCTTCAACATTTGTGATTTGGGGTTGTCTTTTCTCTTTGGGTACCTTCATATCCTTTTGTTCCAACTTCATTTATTTCTCTTCTGCCTCAGTTCTATTTTCAGGATCATCACCATGCTGTAATGGAGCAAAAGAATTCTGTAGGGGCAACACTTGTGAGGGCGGATGCCTCTGGTGCACATAGCGAAGTCTTCCTGAGCCTACTGTGAACCATCTATTCCTAGGTGGTTTTATCCTTGGAGGCAGTGGTGTGAAATTGGCTTGATTCTGTGCTGCATGGTTTTGTGTAGTCTTAGAAGCTGCTTTAAGTGCATCTAATTCCTGTTTTACCTTACTGAGCTCCTGTTTTAAACTAGCAAGCTGATGACAGACAGGACAAGCCTTAAGTCTCCAGATAATTGGCCTTGAAACTGAAACACCACAATTATTACAGAGAATAAAAGTCATCCTGTTTGTTGGAATGGGAATGAACAGGTATGCTATGATGGGGTTAATACTGTGCAAGATTAACTTTACTCCTCAGCCATACATAGGCCACCAGAGGGAGTTGTAATTTGGGTGGAGTTAATTTGCAATAAGTAGAATAGTTAGGAAATTTATTTAGGAAATGTCAGTCTTGGGGTGGGTGGGTTGAGGGGCAGGGTGGGGGGGGGGGGGGGGCTTAAAGTTTAAAACCTGTGGAATGTGTTTGTTTTAAAACCTATCTCCAGGAAAGGAAAAAAGTTCTAATACTTGCTAGCAGTTTTGAAATCTGAAATCTCCTTTTCAGATTTACAGATACCAATAAACCAATTAGAAACATCAACAATCAAATCACAACAGGCAGAGCAGATTAAACAGAGCACACTATATTGACTTCCTGTGTATAGTTACTTCAAGGTTGATATCAAAACTGATCATATTATGATCACTGTTATCAAGCGGCCCCAGTACCATAACATCCCTCACCAGATCATGCGCTCCACTAAGGACCAAGTCTAGAATTTTTCCTTCTCTCGTCGGCTCCTGCACCAGCTGCTCCATAAAGCTGTCCTTGATTTCATCAAGGAATTGTACCTCGCTAGCGTGTCCCGATGTTACATTTACCCAGTCTATATTTGCATAATTGAAGTCACCCATTATTATCACATTGCCCATTTTGTTTACGTCTCTGATGTCTTTTATCATTTCTGCGTCTACCTGCTCATCCTGGCGAGGCGGACGGTAGTACACTCCTATCGCCATCTTTTTCCCTTTTATACATGGAATTTCAACCCACAATGATTCAAAGGTGTGATTTGTGTCCTACTGAATTTGTAATCTGAGTCAAGGCTCTCATTAATATACAATGCTACCCCTCCACCAGTCCGGTCCACCCTATCACTATGATATACTTTGTATATCAGTATCCCACTGGTTATCCTCCTTCCACCAGGTCTCAGTAATGCCTATTATATCCAATTTTTCATTTAGTGCAATATATTCCAACTCTCCCATCTTATTTCTTAGACTCCTAGCATTTGAATATAGACATTTCAGAGTATGTTTGTTGTTCCTATTTGCAAGATGCTTAGTACTTGACACTAATGATTTGCCATCTTTTGTCTGATCTTTGGTTGTATTTAAAGGCACCTGGCCTACCACGGTCTGTTGTGCAACCTCACTATCCAGAAACCCTATCTTCCCTGTTTGTGAGGTATCCTTGCAAGATACCTTATCCCGAACCATGCGCTTTTGAGCGACTGTCGGCCTTCCCATTTCTAGTTTAAAAGCTGCTCTATCTCCTTTTTAAATTCAGCAGGACACAAATCACACCTTTGAATCATTGTGGGTTGAAATTCCATGTATAAAAGGGAAAAAGATGGCGATAGGAGTGTACTACCGTCCGCCTCGCCAGGATGAACAGGTAGACACAGAAATGATAAAAGACATCAGATGCCGATGCCAGCATCTCCAGTAGACCTCCCCATCACAACCCCCTCCAAAGAGCTTACTCTTTCCCTCTAAAGTACCCCCACCCTCCCAGCCCCATCTGTTCAAATCCCGGGGTTTAGGGTTTATGGGGCAGGAATGATCCCAATTGCTCCTACCTTTGCCCTTGCCAGGTTCAAAACAGGGTAGTCTTGAGGTACTACCACTAGTGATCAAGGTGCTTAATACAGCAGCTTGACACCTAGTTGTAGTACTGTGAGGGCTACTGCTAGGAGTTACCAGCGCCATTTTGAACCCAGCTCTAGCTAGGGCAAGAGCGATTGGGAATCATCCCTGCACCAGAACCCCTAAACAGCAATGATTTGTACAGGTAGGCCCGGAGGTGGAGGAAACTCTTCAGGAGGATGGATGAATTTGGGGACTCTTTGGTAGGATGGGTTGGGTTTGGAGGGCTTTGGAGGGGGGGGGGGGGGAAGATTTTTTTTTAATACCCAGCCCTTTAAAGCATGGCCAGGGAGCACTGTGCCTCAGGTTAGCATCCCAGTGCTCCTGAGCAGTATGTCTAATGCAGCATATGAGGTTGATTCATGTACCAAAGGAGTCACTAACCTACGGTACTAAGATACCAACATTTACTGCACCTTAATAGCTACTCCCCCTAGGTGATTAAAAAATAAGAACTTAAGAATAGCCATACTGGGTCAGACCAATGGTCCATCTAGTCCAGTATCCTGCTTCCAGCAGTGACCAATCCAGGTCACATGTACCTGGCTGAAACCCAAACAACAGCCTACAGTTGCTATAGCTTATGGTGTGCGGATTCCAATTCAGTTGTTTCTGGTTTGTACTTGTCTCCTGCATTAGGAAATTTACTGAACAATTTAAGGCTTTCGCTATTAATTTACCAACTTCTCTGATTAAACTTTTTGACACAGTACAACATTAGGAAAACATTATGATCCCAGAGCATGAAAAACACTTACAGCAGTTGCAAGATACTGGGAATCATGAGAAAAACCAATGTGTGTTACTGCAGCTTGGGAATAAGAGAATGGTTCTTCCCGTTCATCTTTCAGTGTTAAAGAATCAAGAATGCAGACATTTCCATCTAGAAAACCTACCCCCAGCAAGAAACCTGAAATACAAAGCCAAGAACAATTATGAACAATCTGAACCTAAGTTCTTCTGAGCTGTTATGCTGAAGGGCTGCAGGGCTGCCAACATTAATTACCTGCAGCATCATAACACAGACACTGTATGCTGTTCCACTTCGGAAAGACTCTGCTAGTAATATGAAGTTTTTTCTTGTAGTCCCACAACTTTATGATGCCATTGTAGCTTCCCAAGGCAAGCAAGGACTGACTGGGGTGGCAAGCTATGGCATGGATAGCTTCATGGGGCTGTTGCATTAACTTTTCAAGCTCTGTCCCATTGGTTGATACATGAAGTACTGTGCCATCAAATGTGGAGACCAAAAAATTACTATACAGTATGAAGAGACAGAATCATTAGAGCACTTAAGAGTAGCCTTATCAGATTTCAAAATTTCAAAACATGACACTAACAGAAATTGCACACTTTGCATTAGCCCAAGATTTAAAGAGCTATTCGTTTTCTGATCAGCAGCAGTACTTTCAAAGTGGATCCTCAAATCAATAGGATAGACCACAAAGATTTGGGTAGGTGCATAGAATTGGCTTTCTTATACATAAAATATGTTTGTCGTATTCTCATGGACAAGCAGGATCCAACAGCCACATATGTGGATCAGAACTGCTACACCTGTAGGTTATCTCACCACCTGATGGAGCCAATCCGATCATTTGTCTCAAAGTTCAGAAACCTCTGGAAAAGGTTTCTGAGCATGTGCAAGAGTTCTCACTCAGAAGCTTTCCTCAGAGTAAAATTAGTACTTACCTGATAATTTTCTTTCCATTAGTCCCAACAGATCAATCCAGAGACGAGTGAGTTATATCCCTCTACCAGCAGAAGAAGTGGAATGTTATACTAAAGGAAATTGTTATATATGGACTTACTGTGGGGGATTGGGAATGTTTGATTTAATAAATGGTTAAAAAAGTAATTTAAAAAAGAAATGAATGTGTTTATACTGATGAGTAATTAGTGAGGGTTTAGGGTAGTCTACCAGCAGGTGGAGATAGAGAGAACCTCAAAGGTTTGCCATATATGGACCTGTGCCTCCATCTTAGCCTCAGTATTGTCGATACCAAAGCAGCGGAAGAAGAAATAAATCCAACAGACGTCCTCTCCTGCCTGTACATCGGCCAAGTAGGCACCACCTCCACCACTCCTGTGGGAGGGAAATATCCGAATTGAGAAACTATAGCTTAGACGGCTCGATGAAAATCTTAAGAACCTAAACAAAATAAAACAGACCCACAATCAATCAATGACAACAAAGGGAGGGCCTCTAGATTGATCTGTTGGGACTAATGGAAATAAAATTATAAGGTAAAAACTAATTTTACCTTCCATAGCGTCCCACAGATCAATCCAGAGATGAGTGGGATGTACCAGAGCAGTCCACAATTAGGGAAGGACAGCACAATCCCTAAAGAGAAGAACGGAGTGAAGATTACCAGTGTACCACGGGAGATGCTGCCACCGAGGGAAAAGTAAGCCCAATGGTACACAGAACAAGGCCACCAGAGGGAGCCAAGACCCGAAGCCCAACGGTAAGCCAATGAGATAGCATCACTGGGGAAAACTCTCCAGTGCCTGGGAAACCCTAGAGCGCCCTCAACCAGGAAAGAAACACCAAGGTCTGCACCTGTGCGGTCACTCCTACTAAGCAGAACCCCCACAGGGAGGGCTCCCGGACCAAAACCAACGAACAGCAAGACTGAACTGCAAAGGAACCTGGCAAGGACATGTATCCGGTCACAGACCCGGGTAAAGAGAAAGAGCCCACAAAGAGAGAGCAAAACCGAAGCTATCATCTGGTTAAGATGGACTCCGCCTGGACCTTTGGGCCAACTGGCTCAGAGCACTACAGGAAAGCCCTTAGGCCCAATCAAGAACCAAGGCTAGCTGCTCAAGAGAAGATGATCCCTCAGTAGGAAACCAAGAGTATCCAATCCATAAACTGGAAGAAACAGCTGTATGGAAGACCTCCCAGCAAGGCGGTAAAGCAGTAGCCAGCCAGAACAAAGGTCTATAGCTAGATGGCACAAGGCCCATCCAAAGCAGCCCCTAAAGTGGTCCTGCCATACCGGGCCAGTACCAGGAAAAAAACAGAGGTCAGCCAGAGAAGAAACGCCAAGCCCAGCCCAGGGAAGCGCACATGGATCAGACCATCCCAGCAGAAATGGAACCATGCCCAGCACAATGGTCAAATCCAACACTCAGTCAGACTCAGATGTCGAAACCAAGGGGAAAGAACACCAGATTGACCTCCGAAGACAGCGGAATTCCAAAACAAAGTGCAGAGACGCCACACACCTCCGCTGAAGGGGCCAAGATGGACAAGGCCCCCCACCCCTGTCATAGATAGAAAGGCCATATAGATGCATTGCAAACTATACAAGGTCAGGAACAAGCTGTAATTAAGCCTGGCTCTACGGATGAATCGGAGCCATGCAAGCCTACCATGCGGAATCCATAGCTAGCCAAAGAGGAACAGGTGAAACTGAGCTGACAAGACCGAGACTAGGCAAGGCTGCATGGAGGCAGACAAAGGCTGGCAAAAAACCAGGCCAAAGTCAGTTCAGACAAGCGTGCTGCATGGCAGCATATTAAGCCAGTCCCCCTGGAAGAGGACAGAGCCAGTCAAGATCCTACGGTTGTAGCCAAGGACAGACAGGCTCCATGGACGGAGCCGCTTGTCAACAAAACCAAAGGAACCCGAACAGCAAGAACCGAGGTTGTGAGGTCTTCACAGCCAGCGTGCCGGCTGGGCCAGGACCCACATCTGGTGACAAGGCCAGCCAAGGAAACCTGTTGAGACCCAGCCAGGAGGGACATCCGGAAGGCGGAGCAAGACTCAACCCCCGGAAATGGAGTTAAGCCCCATGCCTGGAGATGCTCAGCTCCCAAAGACAGAGCAAGGTTCAGCACACGGACACGGAACAAGGCTCGGCACCCCAAGGTGGAGCAGGGCTAGACTTCCAGAAATGTCTCAAAAGAGCAATGACCAGGAAAAACCCAAGGTTCAGTAACCAGAGATGCAGAAAGGCACAATGCCTAAAGCTCGGCCAGGCTCAACACCCAGGGATGGAGGAAGGCTGGAAGCTTGACAGGGAAGCCTCAACAAAAACGACGGTCACGGAGAAGTCAAGACACGCCTCCCAAGATGGTCCTCGCCCACTGGGGTCAACCACCCCATAGTAAAGGACCGGACTGGACCACTGACCCTAAGGGAAACAGGTTGTAAAAACAGCCAACCCAGCAGAAAGGAATACAGAACCATCAGCTCAACCCCTCCGGGGGGAGGGGATGAAGTAAGGGCAGATTGGTCCAGACAGACCAAATGTAAATAAAAACCTAAGCATAGCCCTACTGGGAGGGAACACGGTTCCAACAAGTCCAGCAACCTATCTCCAACAAGGAACAATCCAGGTTACCAAAACCAAGAGAAGTATAAGCATGCCGCCCCAAACAAGAATCCCAGACAGAATGAGTTGGGACCAACTGTCTCTGTAAGAGAGAAGACGAAACTAAGGACCCACCAAACTAGTCCGGAAACTAGGGCAGCCGCTCCTGGACAGATCCCGTGGGTCTGGCCCGAAGGCCAAGCAGCCCTACCAAACCAAGCACCCCGTAGCAAACACTCAAAGACCTGCACGCAGCACTGCCAACATTAAATGCTCCAGGAAGGAAGGCAGAGGGTCTGGCCTGAAAGCCAGGGAGCCCTACCAAGTCAAGGGTCCCCTAGGAGACCCCACAGTTCTGCACGCAGCACTGCCAACATTAAATGCTCCAGGAAGGAAGGCAGAGGGTCTGGCCTGAAAGCCAGGGAGCCCCACCAAGTCCAAGGCCCCCTAGCAGACATCACAAGTCCTGCACGCAGCACTGCCAACATTCCAAAAGGAGAGATGATAGGGCACCCAAGACCTGCCCATCTCTGGCACGAAAACAACCCATGGACACAGCCCCTAGACAGACCAGTGTCCCAGGAGCAGGCCTCTAATGCCAACAGTCCATTTACCAAGGACAAGAATGGGCAGAACCAAAACCTGGAGAAGTACCCGAAACAAGTCAGGCATCCCAAAAGGGTAAACAAAATCCCACAGAAAGCTAGCGGAGATTGTCCCAGCAGAAAATGGGAAGCAAAGCTAGAAATGAGCAGACCAACAGTCTGTGCCTTGTCAAAGGCAAGGCCAAACAATGTCAGACGTCCGAATATGATAGCTCACACAAAGAGCGCAATATGAAGGGAGACTGGATGGGCAGTACAGGTCTCATCAGCCATCATCCACCAAGAAACTCACAAACAATTCACCCCTAGAAAGATCCCAAAAAGGGTCGGCCCCCACAGGACCAGAGAAAGAGGGAGACTGAGTCTCTTCAGTCTAAGAGCCCAAACAAATGCAGGTTCGAGCCAGCGAGGCTAAACAACCAGCCTGCAACTGCTCAACTGGTGACTCCCAGCTGAACTGAAGAGAGGAGGACCAGCGAAGAAAGACTGCCCAAACTAACAGAAGAAAAGTCTCCTCTAACAGGGCAGCTGTGTCGGAGAAGAAGCCATGCACAAAGCGAGCTAAAACAATCAAAGCCACCTCCCACTGCAAGCCGTCCCATGTACAGATGCTGTGGAAAACAGAAAAAACGCGGTAAGCAAGACCGCCGGAGCCCCGATAACCAGCGCTACTACAGCATCCTTGAATAGAGCATGAGATGAAGCGTCGGGAAACCAGGGAAGCAAAAAGAAGGCGCATTTGCCTGAAAACTAAACATCCCGGGTCCTGATCCACTGCGGAAGTGAAATCACAAAATGGCGGCTGATGAACAAAAGTCCACCAAGCCTGCGCTCCCCCACTTGTGCCAGTGCTTTAAATCGGGACCGAAGGAGGCAAACACCAACAACAATAAAAATCACTACTCACAGCTGTGTCTTCTCCCAGACTGTATAAAAGCATAACAAAACTGCCTTCAGCCTGTTTTTTTTTGGGGGGGGAGGGGGGGTTAGAACAGCAAGAATCCCAAGTAGCACATGCTGGCAGGAAAGGAGGGCAGAGAAGGCGTGGGGGAGGGACCTGGCACCACCAGGTGTACCCCAAAAAGGCAGAATTCAGCCTAAGACCCCCAGCTCAACTAAACCTGAAGGTACAGGTGTCAGGTTCTCAGGTTCAGAGCCCGCAGGGCCGGGCTCTGGAGCAAACGTGAACCCTTGGGCTGCTGCCGAGGAGCGTCAGCAGCAGGCAAAACCCACCAACCAACACTGGGTAAGCACACCGGCAGGGACTGCAGGCACTGCCCAGCAAACCGGAACACATGGACTGGAATCCCCCGGACTGGAGGACACAGGACTGGAACACTGGACTGCAATCCCCCGGACTGGAACACACACCGGACCGGAACACACTGGACTGGAGCACACTGGACTGGTCCCCCGGACTGGAGGACACAGGACTGGAACACGGGACTGGAGCACACGGGACTGGAGCACACTGGACTGGTCCACACAGCTTCACCTGCACTTAGCTACTAAGCCCCCCAGGAGTTGAGCTCCTGGGTTCGAGTAGCCGACAGGACTTACTGGACGACACAGGGACCAGGACTAGAACAAGCTGTAACTGAAGTGCACCTAACTCCTAAAGTGACCAAAAGTGTTCCTAAGCCCAGCACCAACAGAAAAGCTCCTAAGCCCTCCACTAACAGCAGTGCTCCTAACAGAAACTAACAGGGGTGCCCCTACGCCCTACACTAACAGAAGTGCAGGGAAACCACAAGGGAAAAGGAAGGGAAGACAAATGCCAGACCTAACACTGGTACTTCCTAAGCACCAAGCTGCAGCAGCTAAACATGGGTTCTCACCCTGGTGCTTCCTAAGCACCCAGCTACAGCAGCTAAACACAGGTCACAAGGAAAAGCGGGGAAAGCACAAGGAAACCAGCAGGAAAGCCAAATACCCAAACAACAAAAGGTGCTTCCTAAACACTTACTCACAAGGGAGCTCCCAGCACCAAACTCCAGCACTGCACTAACAGCAGTGCTACACACTGTAACAAAAGAGAAAAACAGGGAAGTCAAACACACAAGTCTCAAGTGCACACTGCACTAAACTAACCTGGACCTAAAGCAAGTAGCCAGAAGCAAACGTTGCGAAGGCCCTGAAGGAAAGCACCCACTTCCTTATCAAGGCCCTCCCTGATGATGTCACACTCCCTAGACCCAGGCAACAGCACACTAACCCAAAGAGCACACTGAAAACCATAGAGGCCCAACCCACACCAATGCAACACCGTGAAACACTTGAAGCCAGTACACCCAAAGAGAGTTAGAGCAACTCAGACTACCCACACAGGTGCAGTATAGTGAAACAATTAGAGCCCTGCTGCTGGAAGCTGCCAGCACAGAGAGACAGAGCCAGCTCAGAAAGGACAGACAAAGAAACAGAAGCCAGCTAAGAAGCTGACCCCCAGGAAAGAGGTAAGTTTGAGAGGGGTTCAGACCCCAACCATAACAACAGGTTAGGAGCAAGATCAACCAGAGAGCAGCACAGGATATGTCCATCCACCTGCTGAGATAGAGAGAATACTGAGGCTAAGATGGAGGCACAGGTCCATATATGGCAAACCTTTGAGGTTCTCTCTATCTCCACCTGCTGGTAGAGGGACATAACCCACTCGTCTCTGGATTGATCTATGGGACGCTATGGAATTTCTTTTTAATAGTGGTCTGCTGAGTTTTGAGTTCCTTTGTCAAACTTCTTTAATCCTTTAAAAAAAAAAAAAAGGACAGATTGAGTTTGATATGGCAGTACTTCTTTTCAATATGGAAAAGAAACCAGGGTTCAAATGCTGCTCACAGAGTAAACCAGCCGATATTCAGCTGGCGGCAGTCAGCAGTTTTATAAATGCTGACTGATGTTCCTGCTGAATAAGGATATCCCTGGCTTCGTGACATGTTGACTTGGCTATTTCTCAATGCTGCCAAATTGACATTAACAACCTGTTGTGGAGTGGAGGAGTAGCCTAGTGGTTAGAGCTTCAGGCTTTTCCATTCCATTTCATTCATCTAACTTTCCATTGTCCCAGGTACAAAATAAGTACCTGCATATAATATGCAAACCGCTTTGATTGTAACCACAGAAAGGCAGTATGTCAATTCCCATTCCCTGTTGGAAGAACCCGCAAATTCCCTCTTTGCAACTGTGGAGAAGTAAACTTCACTATATTTATCAAATAGAGAAGCTGACTGCTATTCATAGGAAACCTGATTCCAGCTGGAAAAGCGTCTGGGGGACATTAAAGAACGCAACTTTAACTGACAAGTTTTCTCTCTTAAGATCTTACTGGGGTTGACTCTGCCTGGTGGGTAGCGAGTGTAACTTCTCTTCTTGTGGGGAATGGGGGGGTTTGTTGTTAGGTGAATGGGAGGGTTTGTCAAAACTTATAAAGAGGGAAGTTTCTTTTGTACCTTCATTTTGGGCTTGCTGTTTTCTTTCACTATTATGTTTGTGGTTGTTTATTCAAATGAGATGTAAGTGTTTTCAATCTCAATAAAGACTTCCTGTTATATTTAAAAAACAAAAACAAAAAAATAAATAAACACTGACCATTGCTGGCTAATTTAGCCCTGTTTTTTTCAGTACCGGGTGATGTGTGGGCACTGACACTGAATATCTGGGGCTAAACTGAGCAGAGACCAATTGAGCAGTCATCTCAATCTGGTCCTCTCCCAGCTTATAGACCCCCACCATTTGAACCACTGGAATCAGCAGAATTAAATTTTCTCTCTTGGAAAATGTTTCCCCTTACCATCATGTCAACAAGCAGATTTAGGGCTCCTTTTACCAACTGGCAGTAAAAGGGGCCCTGTGGTGGCGTCGGTGCACGGGTTTGCCACGCACTGAGGCTCCCTTTTACCATTGTCTGTAGAAGGCCTTGTTTTTAAAAGAAGGAAATGGCCGTGCAGTAAGTTAAACACTTGCCATGTGGCCATTTCCTGGATTCCTGGAAGCTCTTACCGCCTCCTATTTAGGAGGCGGTAAGGGCTCTCTTGGTAGCCTGGCAGTAACCGGGCAATGCAATTACTGCTGGGGACGCCCTGGTGCTAGAAAATACAAAAATATTTTCTAGCACTGGGAATAGCATGTGGTGGGGGTTGGTAGAGCCAAACTGCCACATGGCAAGCCCACTGTAGGCTTGACATGCTTTCGTAAAACGGTCCCTTAGTGATTTACAAGCCTGATTCATTAGCACCCTTACACTCAGTTTTACTGTAATTGGGTGCTTATGAGAACACATGCTAAATTTCTGCCAAAGGTAATAATCCATATTAATCAAAGCATTATACCACCTGTTTTCTTCTCACCACTGTGTGTGGATCTGCAGTAGCAGAGAATCCATATGTTGAACTGTAAGCACATTCTTCAGAAATATCTAAAGTGGACTGTATTGCATAATGAATCATTGCAGATATTTCTTTCATACAATCCAAATAAAAAAAGGCATCCCAGTTAAAAAGAGAACTCTATCCATGTGGATCGCAGATTGTATTTTTTCTGTTATGTTACGTCGAGCACTAAGCCCTCACTTAGGGTCACAGAACACCAGCATCAATAGCACATTTGCGCTGGGCATCAGCAAAGGACATCTGCAAAGCAACCACCTGGTCCTCCATACATACTTTCACAAAACATTTGCCTAAGCATGATGTCTTCAATGGGTGCTACTTTTGGAGTAATATTGTACAACATATATAGCTAATGCTTCAACTATCCTCTGCCTTCAGTTATTCTGGGTCGTAAAATAAATAAATAAATGTATGTATGTTTACAGAGTTTAAAAGAAAATGTTTACACAGTTGAAAGAATTTTTGGAGTTCTTTCTTCTGTTGTTTTATTTCTTGCAACTTTAAGCTTGAGGAGTCTCCACATGTGTGGCTGCTGTGATCCTGCTTGTCCATGAGAAATGAAGCTACACACCTGTAACAGATGCTTTCCGTGGACAGCAGAACAAACAGCTACATTATCTCACCCACTCTACTCAGGGTTGAAGCACACTTTTCAATGAACTGAGACACTCTGGGGAGAGCTGCTAGGCAGAAACTCTTGCACATGTTCAGAAATCTTTTCCAGAGGTTTCTGAGCTTTGAGACAAGGGACCAGGTCAGCTCCATCGGGTGGTGACTTCATCCACACATGTGGCTGTTGTGACCCACAAGTGTGACTGTAGCATCTGTCCACAGAGAAAAGCTTTTACAGGTGTGCCACTTTATTATGTGTAGTCAAAAATGGACAACTATGCTACGAAAACATAGGTGTACATGCTGCACCTATGTTATAAAGTTAACACACACACCTATGTGTCTTGTTAAAATAGCCTCCCTGAAAGCTCTCTTACAAAGTTACACCTTATAGAAGCAGGCATAATTTCTCTTACTAAATTCTTACTAAATACATATACATGTATTTCAAAATTTCACCCAACTTCTACCCCATGAAATTCATAAACATATACCATGTAAAAGTATGTACTATGCATTGGCAGCATGTATTTTTAAGTGTGTATACCTTTCTCGGTGTAAAATGCTATATATATATATATATACATACACACAAATATACAAAAGATGAAGACCTCAGCTTTTAAGGGTAATTTTCATGTTTAATATAGTATATAGCTTACTGGCCTGCTGTAAGAAGTGAGAGCTATGATTACATCATTGACTGATAATCTCTCACTTGCATAAAATGGATGCTCCCAGTAGAAAACTAACTCACAACTTGTTTGGGTCTAAAATCAATTGTTCATTCATATGAATGAACAACAAACTGTCTTGACTTGTAAGCAGAGAACTCTCCTTTGACTCAATTGATTCAAAAAGCAGACAAAGGTGAGGCAAAAAAAAATGTATGTAAAGCCTTTCAGTCTCTCTGCTCACACCATTTTGAAAGAGAACATCACTGTCCAAGGATTTAGTTATCCGCTACTTAAAGAAGAGAAAAGAATCCACAGAAAGACTGTGCAAGGAAACACAGATAAAGAAAGGCACGGTGGAGCTTTTACTCAATTCACAGAGTTACCATTTGGGGGAATTTTTTTCTTGCACAGTTTTTCATTGGAATTTTTTTTCCCTTCCTGATGTGGGATGAAATGAAATTCTAGACTTGAAGGATTTCAGAATTGGTGGCTTTTACATAATAGTAACTCTTGACCCGATTAAATATCTTTAAATTTGGTCAAGTCTATTCAGCGCCACTCTCCAGATAGTGGGTGGTGAGGAACATACCTGTAAAGCAGTCAGCACCAGAGCTAGCCCAATTTCAAATCTCACTGTTGCTCCTTGTGAGTTTGGATAAGTCACTTAACCCTCCATTGCCTCAGGTACAAACTTAGATTGTGAGCCCTCCAGATACAGAGAAATACCTAGAGCACCTGAATGTAACTCATCTTGAGCTACTATTGAAAACAGTGTGAGTCAAATCCAAAATCCCTTTCCTTCCCTATCTGGATAGTGGCGAAATTCAGACTGATATCTGAATAAATATGTGGACAAATTTAGGACAGCAAAAAAGCTGGCAGCATGAACAGGAACAGCCATTTTCAAAAGAAACATTGTTAAGAGTGCCATCACTCAGGGTTCTGTATGTGAAAATACCAGCATGAGTTTATTACCATGTAAAATGAGTTTATCTTGTTGGGCAGACAGGATGGACCATACTGGTCTTTATCTGCCGTCATTTACTATGTATGTTACATTGACACCTTTAGACAGCGCAGTTGGCAACCTAAGTGTGCAAGTACCAGCATTTACATGTGTAAGTGACAGATTTTACAAAGCTGCACATCCAGGAAAAGCCAATTAAGGAGCCAAGCTCAAAAACTCATTTTTTTTGCCAGTTCAAATGCTTTGAACACCAGAGAGATAATCACAATTCACTCTCACCCCAATCACTCCTCTAAATTCCCAGGTCCAAACGAACAGCTGATAACAATTATTCATGCCTGGGAGCAGGTATAAACGCCAACGTTTAAATTGTGTGAAGTATTTCTGAAGCAAAATATGAAACATATGTATATTTATAAGGTCCATCCAAATCATGCTCATAACACACCCGTTTCAACTATGTGTGTTATTTCAGCTCTTCTAAAATCGCTATTTAAATACACATATCCATTCACACTTTTAAATTAGTTTTTTACATGTGTAAATTGTACTGAACCCTTCTAAAATGACCTTCTAAATCTAATAAGTATATGGAAAAAATGACAAAGATGACAACTAGAAGCATGAGAAAAATTAGGTTATCAAGAATTCAGTGATTCAAGGACTCACCTGATGGCGCACTGCTGACTCTGTAGAGTGCTATCGGTGGGGTATCTGGTTTGGTCATTTGGAGGCAGAGGTGGATTTTTGGAAAAGGAAATGCTGCAGATTGGACCCAGCTTAAAATTGCTATACCAGAGTACAAGCTGAAGTTGATCATCATATAGTTTAATATGCCCTTTGATATCACCAGTCACAAAATACCTGGAAGGAAGTCAAAGGTAAGTGGGGGTTAAGGATGGTTTGGACCTAGTGGACGAGTATAGGGGGGAGGTCATTAGAGCTCTGTCTCTGAATCACCAAGTAGCTTTACATAGGTGAAAGTAAGCAAACATAAGAGACTTCCTTACATCCCCAAACACAGCTCTGCAAAACCCACCCATGAGGATGGGATTTGTCCTTAGAGTCTCTAAAGCAGTGCTGGATGCACAGAAGGTATTCTCTACAATTCAAGAGCCAGGGACCCAAGCACAAGTGAGTAAAGAAGATCCCTGAAGCCTTGCACCTGGGAAGTGAGTGCTGTGGCTAAATGACTTAATTACCTGTGTTGTATAAACTAAGACCTTTTGGTCTGATTTTAAAAAACACAACAAACAGGGCACCTGTGTGAAGAGTCCAAAAAAGGGTCAATTTCATAAAGGCAATACAGGCATCTATGTGGCTTTACAAAATAAGCTCCCAAAACCTACACCAATAGCGCACAAATAGCAATGCAAACATTACTCCAAATTTTGTGCAAATATGTGCATATATTCCACATGTATATGTGCATATTCTATAAAATGTGTAAACCACAACTCCACCTGTGCTTTACCCAAAGTACGGAGATTGTGTAATCAGGCAATTTTAGAAAAGGAGAAATTAGATCTTACCTGCTAATTTGCTTTCCGTCCCAGGATATATATGAGAGAGAGAGAGAAAGAAAAAGAATCTAAGACAGGCAAAACTACCAACAGAGAGATGAAACTGCGATATGACCTTAGAAAGAAAGGAAGGAAGAAGACGTAACACCACTCACACCTTAGAAAACTCCAAAACTGGCAACTTACAGGAAAAAGCTTGCAACTCCGACACCCTCCTAGCCGAGGCAATGGCTACCAAAGATACTGCTTTGAGCGTCAAATCCTTAAGAGCATAAGATGTCAATGGCTCAAACGGCGACCTAGTAAGGACCTAAAGAACTATATTAAGATACCAGGCTGGAAAGATAGCCCAAGAGGGATGATGATGGAGACCTACTCACTTTAAAAAAACATGACATATTTATTTATTATGTTTGTACCCCACGCTTTCCCACTCAAAGCAAGTTCAATGCGGCTTACATAGTAATTGGGATTACAAAGTATTGATGAAGAGAAATAAGTTGGGTGTTATCGGAGTAATAAAAGAAATAAGAATGTAGAGATGCAAGGATGAGGGGAGTAGTAGAAGGATGAGCAAGTGAGCAATTGGAGGGGTAGATGAGGCGGAAGGGGATGGGCAAGAGTGAAGGGAGTAGGAGAGGTGAGAGCAAGGGTAGGTGAGCATTGGGGAGGGGTTGATGAGGCGAAAGGGGATATAGCAAGGGATAGGCAGGGGAAAATGTGGCGGGAGATGTAGTCTAGGTCATTATCATTGTCTCCTGGATATGTGATGGATAGATAGGTTCTTAGGAATTAATAACAGATGGGTTTTTAGTGATTTCCGGAAGGGCAGATGGTCATTGAGTGATCAGATTGGTCTGGGGAGGGCATTCCAGAGTTGGCTGCCTAGGAAGGAGAAGTTGGATCCAGAATAGGTTTTTGTACTTGAGTCCTTTGCAATTGGGGTAATGTAGGTTGAGGTAAGTTCGTGATATTGTAGACATGTTCCTGGTGGGGAGGTCAATCAGGTTGAGCATATAGCTTGGAGATTCACCGTGGATAATCTTGTGGATTAGTGTGTGGACTTTGAAACTGATTCGTTCTTTGATAGGGAGCCAATGAAGTTTTTTTCGAAGAGGTGTTGCACTTTCAAATCGTGGTTTGCCAAAAATGAGTCTGGCTGCTGTATTTTGGGCAGTCTGAAGTTTTTTCAGAATATGGTTCTTGCAGCCTAAGAAAATACTGCTACAGTAGTCAGCGTGGGCAAGTACTGTGGATTGCACCAAGTTCTGGAATGTTTTCAGGGGGAGATATGGTTTTACGCGTTTCAGTATCCACATCATGTTGAACATTTTCTTTGTACTGGATTTTGCGTGATCTTCGAGCGAGAGATGGTTATCTAATGTCACTCCAAGGATTTTTAAGTTGTCAGATATGGGGATTGTGGTGCCGGAGATGTTAAGGTTGGTAGGGAGGGGCACAGAGTGCTGGGATGAGAGGATTAGGCATTGCGTTTTTTCTTTGTTCATTTTCATCATAAAGCCGTTGGCCCAAGTGGTTAAGATGTGCTTGCCCAAGGATATTTTGTCAAAAATTTCAGTTAGATTAGATTTGAAGGGAATAAATATGGTGACGTCATCAGCATATATGAAAGGGTTGAGACCGTGTCTGAATAGAGCTTTTGCTAGTGGGATCATCATAAGATTGAAAAGGATCGGGGATAGAGAGGAACCTTGAGGTACACCGCAGTCTGGTGACCATGGGGATGAGGTAGTTGAGGTTGATTTGACTTGGTAAGATCTTGAGGTGATGAAGCCTTTTATCCAATTAATGATGTTTCCGGGTTTATCCAGTAGTTTGGTTAGGATATTGTGATTTACCATGTCGAATGCACTGGATAAATCGAATTGTAAGAGGAGGATGCTGTTTCCAAATGCGATTTCCTGTTTGAATTTGGATATTAGAGCACTTTAGAAATGATAAGTAGTAGTAGTAGTAGGACGGTTTCTGTACTGTGGGCTGAACGGAAACCCGATTGTGATTCATGTAGGATGGAGAATTTTTGTATAAAGTCGTTTAATTGGGAGGTCACCCTGTTTTCCAACAATTAATTAGTTGGTAGTTGGTGACATCACTCGCTGGTTTCTTGGGGTTCTTAGGTATTGGTGTGAGTAGTATATTGCCATGTTCCGTAGGGAATGAGCCTTGTTGTAGCAGGAAGTTTAGGTGTGAGGTAAGTTCTGTGATAAAGCGTTCTGGGGCATCTTTCATTAGGTAATTGGGACATGGGTTGAGATGGCAGTAAGATTTAGAGAGCTTGGTGATTGCCGTAGAAATTTCTTTAGTGGTGAGGGGTTGAAATTTGTCCATGAGCAGTCAGCTGGGATTTCATCTATGTAGGGGTCCAATTCGTCAAGAAAGTTATCGATATTTGCACAATCTTGGGGTATCGTGCTGCAAAGATTGGTAATTTTATCATTGAAGTATTTGGCTAGTTGGTTTGCAGATGGGTAGTTTGAGGGTGAGGATGTGATTGGGTTGGTGTTGAGTAGGTTTTTTATGAGTTGGTATTGTTTTTTTATGTCTGTGCCACTGGTTGTAATTGTTTGTGTGTAGTAGGATCTTTTAGCTCATTTAATGGCATTTTTGTACTTTCTGTGTGACTGCTTCCATGCATTGTAGGTGAGGTTGTTTTTAGATTTACTCCATGTTTTTTCTATTTCCTGGTTTGTGATTTTAGGTTTTTCAGTAGGTCGTTAAACCATGGTGATGGGTTGCGCCTGCATACAGGTTTAGTGCGTAATGGGGATATTTCATCCAGTATAAGTTTGCATCTGTTGGCCCATTCTGTTAGGAAGTGATTTGAGTCTGATTGGGTAGACCAGTTGTTGTTGTAAATTTGTTCCCAGAACCTTTCCTTGTTGATCTGTCCTCTAGTGATGATTTTTGCAAAGTCTTGTGTTTTTGGCTGGCCATTTTTTCACCAGTGTAAGAGTAGTGTCGATTTAAGGTGATCCGACCAGGGGGTGGGAGACCAGTTGATATCGGATATGTAGCTGTTTTGGTCCATAGAGAATTTGTAAGAGATGATATTGAGTGAGTGGGCTTTGCAATGGGTAGGTTGAATAGGAGGAAGGTTGAGGTTACAGAGGAGATCTTTATATTCACGGGTGCAGGCAGAGTTGGAATCTTCTAAATGTATGTTTAAGTCTCTGATTAGTAGTACATTGGAATTATTGATGCAAGTGTTTGATATAAAGTCCATGAAGGTGGGCTGGTTGTTGTTCCAGTTAATGGGAGGTCTGTAAAATAGAATACAAGTTAGATGATCAAATAACGCGGGACTGTGAAGTTTGATTGAAGCAATTTCAAGTTGTAGTGTAATGGTTTCAGAAATGGTCTCAGCAGAGAAATTTGATTTGTAGATGAGCGCTATGCCTCCGCCTCTTTCTTCTTTTCTGGCCCAGTGTGAGATTTTATAGCCAGGGGGGCATAGATCGAGAATGATGGGATCATCTCTAGCTAAAGTCTTGCCTTGCACGCGCCCCCGAAGGCAAGACAAAGCCTAAACTTGCACTTTAAGAGAAGTGAGGAATTGAATTCCTTTGGGAGACTGTCAGGCTTTAAATTTTGACAAATCTGAGCTCATGGGGATAGTGGTAACAGACCAGGAGGTGGAGCAGATGGGGAGGGGATTCGCCTTTCGGTGGGCGGCCAGTAGCTTTAAGTATCTGGGCATCCATATTCCGCGAGACCTCACTACATTGTATTAGCTAAACTATGTACCACTCATAGCGGCAATCCAGAGGGAACTGAGTAGATGGAAGATGGGCTGGCTTTCGTGGTGGGGCCGAATAGCAGCGGTCAAAATGAATATACTTCCCAGGTTGCTATTCTTATTTCAAACTTTGCCTAATCTGGTCCCTAAGAGGGAGTTACAGAAAATACAAGCAGAAATAGGGGGGGTTTGTCTGGGGAGGGCACCCAGCAAGGCTGTCAAGGAGAATCATGTGGAAGGCGGTAGAACAAGGGGGAAGGGGTATGCCCAATATAACATGGTACTACTGGGCGGCCCAGCTTAGGCAAATTAGAGTTTGGAGTAGGATGGATTTATCTCCGGTGACACGGTTTGAGCAGATCTTTGTACAAGAGGGCAGACTAGACGCTCTTTTGTGGGGGTCTTTCCCAGAACATAAATATAGGACCTTGACATTGAATCCACTCATCTCCCATTTGCTTATATTGTGGGATAAGCTTAAAACGAAATTAAGGGGGACACAGAGTAGATCTACCTATGCCTGGCTAACTCAGGAGCTGGGTTTCCCAGGGGTGGGGGGAGAATAAGATATTCCACACCTGGATTCAGAAAGGGTTGATTAGATTTCGAGAGTTCCTGGTGGATGGATCTATTAAGAGCTATGCAGTGCTTAGTAAGGAATATGATCTCCCTGAAACTGACCTGTATGCTTATTTACAGGTCAAAAACTGTATGGTGAAAGAACAATGGCACAAGGGGGGTCTCCCAGAAAATGAAAAGTTTGAAAATTTATGGGGGGCCATCGGATTGAGTGGGAAAGGGATTTCCAAGCTTTATGAACATATCAGGGGATCACAATTTGTCAAGCTACCATATATGAAGGCCTGGGAGGGAGATCTAAAAATGGAGCTTGGGGAGGGGGAGTGGAAGAAAATATGTTTGGAGGTTAAAAAAGCATCAATATGCGTACTCATCAAGGAAAATGCTTATAAGATACTGAGTCGCTGGTATTACACCCCAGATAGAGTAAAAGCCATGTACCCTAATACCTCGGATGTTTGCTGGAGATGCATGAGGGGGAAGGGAACATACTTTCACATATGGTGGGAATGCCCGATGATACAGGGGTTTTGGAAGGACATCACGGGTTTGATAACCACAGCAGTAGGGGCCCAGTTTCCTTGTGATCCCAAGTGGTGCTTGTTGGGTTGGGGAAACAAGGGCAGGAAGAAATGGCAATGTAGAATTAAACGAATGTGCCTAGCAAAAACAACCATAGCATTGAAATGGAAACAGACGACAGGACCAACAGGGCAGGATTGGAAGGGAAAATTGATAGGATTGGAAAAGTTGACAGATAGACGCAGGGGTAAATATAACCCTAATGCAGAGGAATGGTTGCAATTGGAGGGGGTGTTGAGAGGAGATAACGGAAGGCAGGTGACATAAACCAGATGAAGGGAGGGGGGGTGGGGAGGGACAGGGGTTAAAGGGAGGAAAAATTTGGAAGTTGGAATTTGCTTGAATGTTGCTATTTTGGAAATGTACAGGAGCTTTAGTCTCCAAGATATTGTTAACTTGGCTGATTAATAAAAAAGAGAAGTGAGAGCCAAGACCTTATCAAACCAATGTTGCAAAAAATCCAAAAGCTCTGCTATAGAAGCACGCAAGGGAGAAATGTCCCGATCAGCACACTATGCCTCAAAAATCCGCCATGTTCTAATATAATTCAGATACATCGACCAACGTCGCGATTGAAGCATGGTGGAAATTACCTTAGAAGAGTAACCTCTCTTCATCAATCAAGCCCGTTCAAGAGCCAGGTCATAAAACAAAACCAAGCCGGATCTGAATGAAGAATCGGACCCTGGACCAGAAGGCCGGGAGAGTCCGGAAACCGTAGAGGAGGGTTAACCACGAGGCGCATGAGATCTGTGTACCAGGGTCTGCAGGGCCAATACAAAGCTACCAAGATCACTGGGCCTTCGTGTACCTTGATCTGCTGCATGAGTCATCCCAGAAGAGGCCACAGAAACTCATAGAGAAGGCCCAAAGGCCACGGCTGGAGAAGAGCATCCACTCCCTCCAATATCTTTTCTGCAACTGAAGAAGCGGGGCACCTTTGTGTTGAGACTTGTGGCTAAGAGATCCATGATTGGTAGTCCCCAACAATCCACTATTGCTTGGAATGACTGCGGACTGAGAGACCACTCTCCCAGATCCAGGAGAAAATCCACCTGAATGTTCTCCATCCCTGCTACATGGGAAGCTGAGAGGGCGGCCAGATGAAGCTCCGCCCACACCATGAGCCTTGATGTTTCCTGCTGTAATGACATAAGCCACTGCCGTTGCGTTGTCTGAAAGAAAGTGTATCAACTTGCTCTCTAGCAGTGAGTGAAATGCTTCCAGAGCTAACCGAATTGCACTGGTTTCCAAGATGTTGATCGAGTAGTACGCCGCCTGAGGGAACCACAGACCTTGTGCAAACTGCCCCAGGGAGAGGAGCCAGCTACCATGGAGTGGGAGAATTCAAAGGTTGCCCAGCCCAGCACTTGAAGGCAGTGGAGGAAGCCACACCGGACGTGGTGCTGAGAGGTGGGAGAAACTGCCAACCCTGCTCCTTACAGGGTTCCCTCTATGCTGTGAAAAGGCAGGTGATTTGTGGTATTGGTTTGATGTGCAAAAACTGTCCATGAAGATTTGTTCTGAACTGTTGTGCTATATTGGAAGTGTGCTGAACTCTTACTAAATCCTTCTGAAGGAGGAGAAAGGGAAAGCTAATGCCCTAATAGAAGACCTGAGGTCTTGAGCAGCTGAGCATTTGCTGAGGGATTTTGGGACCCGGACTGTACCTTTTTTTCTTTTGAAGAGTACCTTACGAGGACTGTACCTTTTTCTTTTGAAGAATATATTATGATTTTTGGTATGAAATTGCCTTGATAATAAAATACTTTGGCCCTGAGTCCCAGTATCAGCAGCATTCTGTCCTGGAACCCTGGGAGCCCTGCAGGCTTGCTGGCTCCACCCAAGAGGAGGAAGCGGACCCCCCCCCCCCTTTACAGTCTATAGAAGACAAATCATCCGAAGCTCTGTCCAAGACACTTTTGGCTCATCGAAAGCACACCCTAGCCACTAAGGAACCACAAATGGCCGCCTGTACTGCTAAGGAAGAGAGGTCAAAACTACTCTAAAAGAACTTCCATCTGACAATCCTGAACATCTCAAAGAGCTGTGCCTCCATCAACAAGCACCGTATTACGCTTAGTCACAGCCGAGACTACTGTATCTACCACAGGTATTTTAAGAAGGTATTTGTCTGCATCTGGAACCAGATAAAGCTTTTTCTTCATTGACGTTATACATAGGAATGACTTGCACACCACGGAGATCGTTCCTGGCAGAGCATTTGGACGATAGCCATATCTGATATAACATCATATAACAGATCAGCTATTTTTTATAAGACTCCTGATGAAGGTGCATTTCAGCGCCGAAACACAGCTGTGTCGAGTCAGAATCAAGTGTGTCAGTGTTTTTCTTGGAATAAAGGTTTGATTTTCAACATACGTCTTCTCCAGTTTCTTGGAAAAGCCTACTTTTCCTACTCTCTGCTTTGTGCATTTTCCTATGTAGGATCTTAGAGTACCTCCACCTTTGTGGTGGTTCTTCCCCACCAGACCTAGCTGGACAAAAATGCGAATCTGGCACATCCCATTCAGCCTGAATGATGTCTCTAATATCCTGGTGTATAAGAAAAGTTTTTCCAGGACATCTAATGCCTTTTACCAGCAGATCCACCTTAAGGCCCTCTAGGACCATGGGCTGCTCATCCTCAAAATGTAAAGTGGTCGCTAACAATGAAATGAGTTCCTGTAAATCCTCCTTGTGGAAAATTCTAACAACCGAAGGATCTTCCCCCGGGAGCAAAGATTCTGCCCCTGGGTCAGTAGAACCGGTGTCCTCCATCAACTGCTACTCTCCTAACACATCTACCTCTTCCAGAGAGGGCATGTCCTAATCTGGATCAGAAGCCTGATCCTCCTCCAGGTCCTAGGACCTTCTAGCTCTCTTTGCAGGAGCTACTTGCTTAGCTAAGGTTCCTCCTGAAGGGGTAGAAGCAGGACCTGATTTCTTTAATAAAAACACCTGATACATTTGAAGGACAAACTCAGGAGGGAAACCTCCCTCCTGGAGTCCTAATTTCTCCGGCAGCACTACTGTTGAACGTTTTGCTGACTGGGGCAAGAAAGAAGAGAGACAGTCCTCCGAACCACTAGAAGCTGACAAAATGGCAGCTTTTCCTGCTAAGATGGGAGAGCTAACTGCCTCTGCAGTGAGAGCCAGAGGAGCCGTGACCACTGAAGGGGCTGAGAGAAAAGGGCCAGCCACAGGAGAAATTTCTAATGATGCAATATTTACATGTGCTGCTCACTCCGACTCCCCGATGCTGACAGACAGCTCATTCTCTCTCCACCATAGCGCAGCTCCTGTGGGATAATCTTTTCTTTTTATTAAATGACCAAGAAAACCGCACTACTGCGGTGAAGAGACAGAGGAAAGCCAAAGTGCAGTTAAAACCGATGGAGATAGAGCTGCCCTGCTTGCTTGCACCCAGGTTTGTTTTTTGTTTTTTTAATAATGTGGCTGTCTCTCCCCAAGCTTCAACACTCTTCCGCCGAAGAGGCTGAGCAGTTCCCTGCACAATCAGAACTGCCTATCGATGCCAGAAGATAGGAGGAAAATAGGGGAACTTAGTGTAGCACCCCTGAGGCTTAAAGAGATCCCCACAGACCTCAGCCTCACCTCCTTCCACCTGTTGGAGACTGAGAATACTGAATCTAGGTCTAGATAGCCAGAGCTCTTATTGGCTCACTAGAGTCAGAGTTCTCAGTCTCCATCTACTGGAAGGAGTGCTAAACCATCAGTCAGATCCTGGGCCGGTCCGGAGGGATGCTAAGGAAGCCCCTTTCTGCCTGTAAAACAGGCTTTAAATTTAGAAAAAGTTTTATAAAATTAGCCACTTTAGGTGCACCTGTGCATAAAACCTTGCATGGAATTCTAAAGCCGAGTATAGCTAATAACTATATGCAGAGCTGGATTTAAACTGTGGGCACCAAAATGCAATACAGCCGTCTCTTCCTAGGGCATTAGGCACCTAAGTGAACCTTCAGCATTGCATCTCCCCCACAACCTTTCAGGCTCCTGGGCCCCTACCCCCACCCCAAGATTTTAATAACAATCTTTTTTTTTTTTCAATTACCTAATCTTTATTAAACATTCTGGTACATTTCTGACACAATTATATTACTGACGATGGCCGCCGCCTAAAGAACATGATAACAACTAGCTCCGGCGAACTAGCTAGGAATTGGCCAAATTTCACCCTGAACCTAGCCTGAAATCGGCCCCCACGCAGGCAGACCTACTGTGAGTGGTTCTGTGCTGGAGTGGATCGGGGTCTCCGCGTGCGTCCGGCTGTTTGGCCGCGGAGCGTCGTGCCTTGCCTCCGCCCTGTTCGTGTCCGGGGCGTCTTGCGGGGCATTTTGTGGGTGCCAAGGTGTGGTGTGGCCGCCGCCGTGCATCGTGCGCTGCCTGGTGCCGCTCCTGTAGTTGATCCGGTGGCGCCGTGCCTACTGCCATTGCCGACACTTGGCGCCACGGCCAAGGTTTTTGTCTATTGATTGGGGCCCCTGCCGCTGCCCTCCCGGACGGCCCATTGCTGCTGGCCTTGCTGGCCCTGGAGTGGCTGCCGCCTGATTGAACGCTCGACGGAGTGGTGGAGTGAGTGGAGGTGCGGTGGGAGCGCGGTGGAGTCCAGGAACACAGCCGTTGAACCAGCGGGTGCAGTTAAGCGGATCGGCGGTTGCTGGTATCGCAGGGCCGGCCACGTGGTGCTAACCGCCATCGCCACTGTTAGAGGGGCACTTATCCAAAGGAGGCACCACTCACATTGCAGCATAGGAACCAGCAAGCTTCAACTCCTGCCCTGTTCCTCCAGCCTACATCCTCTGCCCCTGCAGCATAGGAACCAGCAAGCTTCGACTCCTGCCCTGTTCCTCCAGCCTGCATCCTCTGCCCCTGCTTGCATCATCTGCCCCAGCCTGCATCCAACCTGCCTGCATCCAACCTGCAACCAGCCTGCATCAAACCTACTTGCATCATCTGCCCCAGCCTGCATCCAACCTTGATCATCGGCTCCAGCCTCTGCTCTTCAGCTCCGGCCTCCATCCAACCTGCATCATCTTCTCCTGCCTCTACTCCTATGTCCCTCCATCCTTTTGTCCCTGCCTGCATCCTCTGTTCCTGCCTACATCATCTGCCCCAGCCTGCATCCAACCTTAATCATCAGCTCCAACCTCTGCTCTTCAGCTCCAGCCTGCATCATCTGCTCCTACCTCTGCGTGCTGCTCGCCTTCTGCTCCAGCCTGTTGTAGTCCTACTCATCTTCAGCCTCATCTGCTCCAGCCTTCGGTCCTTCTGCTCCAGCCTGTTCCAGTCCTGCTCGTCTTCAGCCTCATCTGCTCCAGCCTGTTCCAGTCCTACTCGTCTTCAGCCTCTTCTGCTCCAGCCTTCGATCCTACTCGTTCCAGCCTGTTCCAGTCCTGCTCGTCTTCAGCCTCATCTGCTCCAGCCTTTCGGTCCTACTGTTCCAGCCTGTTCCAGTCCTGCTCGTCTTCAGCCTCATCTGCTCCAGCCTTTCGGTCCTACTGTTCCAGTCCTACTCGTCTTCAGCCTCATCTGCTCCAGCCTTTCGGTCCTACTGTTCCAGTCCTACTCGTCTTCAGCCTCATCTCCTACAGTCTTCAGTTCTATTGTTCCAGTCCTGCTCGTCTTCAGCCTCCCTCCTTCAGTTATTGACCTGATGTTTTTTTTTAACTTATTTATTTATAATTTGAATATTGATTTACAAAGAAAAAATCTTTGCGGAAATATTACAGAGCATAAGATACACAATTAATTTCACCTAATTCTAAAAAAAAACATATAACAGATTAAATTCTTTGCTCTAATTAGTCCACAAAAAGGAAAAAGAAGAAAATCCATGATGCCCTAATAACTACTAAGAGGAGTTAGTAATAGTCAAAAAAATAATACAATAAGAAATATTTAGCTCCTTTTTTCCCCCCCTTTTTTTTCATAAAGCCCGTAACCTATGAGGTTTGTTCCGGTTGCCTCCGGGCCTGTATAAAATCTAAAAGCTGCACTACCTCATAGAAAATATATTTCTTGTCTCCATATAATACCAAACACTTGCATGGGAAACGTAGTTGAAATTTCGCCTGCAATGAAATTACATCTTGTCTCAATTCCAGAAACTTTTTTCTACGATTTTGTGTCCACTTAGATACATCAGGGAAGATAAATATTCTCCCTCCCAAAAAGTCTATTTTAGTTCTCTGGAAATAAAGTTTTAATAAAGCATCCTTATCTTGAAGAAATACAAATTTTACTATCAACATAGATTGCCTTTTTTCTTCTTCCTTGGATTGTTCAAGAAAAGTAGTTAAGTCCAGATCATCTGTTTGATTTTTTTTCGATCTCCTGAAGTTGCTTTAGTTTTTACAGGCAAATAGTATATTTTATGGACGGAAGGATACATTTGTTCGGAGTATTTAAACTCCTCTCTTAGAACATAGTATAGTAACATAGTAGATGACGGCAGAAAAAGACCTGCACGGTCCATCCAGTCTGCCCAACAAGACAAACTCATATGTGTATACCTTACCTTGATTTGTACCTGCCTTATTCAGGGCACAGACCGTACAAGCAGTACTTCCCGCCTCCCAACCACCAGTCCCGCCTCCCATCACCGGCTCTGGCACAGACCGTATAAGTCTGCCCTCCACTATCCTCGACTCCCAACCACCAACCCCTCTTCCCCCCACCTGCTCCGCTACCCAATTTCGGCTAAGCTTCTGAGGATCCATTCCTTCTGCACAGGATTCCTTTATGCATATCCCACGCATGTTTGAATTCCGTTACCGTTTTCATCTCCACCACCTCCCGCGGGAGGGCATTCCAAGCATCCACCACCCTCTCCGTGAAAAAATACTTCACAACATCTTTCCTGAGTCTGCCCCCCCTTCAATCTCATTTCATGTCCTCTCCTTCTACCGCCTTCCCATCTCCGGAAAAGATTTGTTTGCGGATTAATACCTTTTAAAATATTTGAAAGTCTGTATCATATCACCCCTGTTCCTCCTTTCCTCCAGGGTATACATGTTCAGGTCAGCAAGTCTCTCTTCATACGTCTTGGAATGCAAATCCCGTACCATTCTCGTAGCTTTTCTTTGCACCGCTTCCATTTTTTTAACATCCTTCGCAAGGTACGGCCTCCAAAACTGAACACAATATTCCAGGTAGGGCCTCACCAACGACTTCTACAGGGGCATCAACACTTCCTTTCTTCTGCTGATCACACCTCTCTCTATACAGCCTAGCAACCTTCTCGCTACGGCCACCGCCTTGTCACACTGTTTCGTCGACTTCAGATCCTCGGATACTATCACACCAAGATCCCTCTCCCCCTCAGTACCTATCAGACTCTCACCGCCTAACACATAAGTCTCTCTTGGGTTTCTACTCCCTAAGTGCATCACTTTGCATTTCTTCGCATTGAATTTTAATTGCCAAACCTTAGACCATTCTTCTAGCTTCCTCAGATCCTTTTTCATGTTTTCCACTCCCTCCCGGGTGTCCACTCTGTTGCAAATCTTAGTATCATCCGTAAATAGGCAAACTTTACCTTCTAACCCTTCGGCAATGTCACTCACAAATATATTAAACAGAATCAGCCCCAGCACCGATCCCTGAGGCACTCCACTACTCACCTTTCCCTAGACCCTCTGTCGTCTGTCCGTCAACCAGTTCCTAATCCAGTTCACCACTTCGGGACCTATCTTCCGGCCTTCGAGTTTATTTAAGAGCCTCCTGTGGGGAACCGTGTCAAAAGCTTTGCTAAAATCTAAGTAGATTACGTCTATAGCATGTCGATGATTCAATTCTCCAGTTACCCAATCAAAGAATTCAATGAGATTCGTTTGGCACGATTTCCCTCTGGTAAAACCATGTTGTCTCGGATCTTGCAACTTATTGGCTTCCAGGAAATTCACTATCCTTTCCTTCAGCATCGCGTCCATTACTTTTCCAATAACCAAAGTGAGGCTTACCGGCCTGTAGTTTCCAGCTTCTTCTCTATCACCACTTTTGTGAAGAGGGACCACATCCGCCGTTCTCCAATCATTTGGAACCTCTCCAGTCTCCAAGGATTTATTAAACAAATCTTTAAGAGGACCCGCCAGAACCTCTCTGAGCTCCCTCAATATTCTGGGGTGGATCCCATCCGGTCCCATGGCTTTGTCCACCTTTAGCTTTCCAAGTTGTTGATACACACTCTCTTCCGTGAACGGTGCTCTATCCACTCCATTCTCAGGTGTACTTTTGCCAGTCCCTCGTGGTCCTTCTCCAGGATTTTCTTCAGTGAAAACAGAACAAAAGTATCTATTTAGCAAATTGGCTTTTTCTTCATCATTATCTACATAGTATTTCGCTGTATCTTTTAGTCTCACAATTCCCTTTTTAGTCATCCTCCTTTCACTAATATACCTGAAGAAATTTTTGTCTCTCCTCCTTACATTTCTAGCCATTTGTTCTTCCGCTTGCGCCTTCGCCAGACATACCTCTCTCTTGGCTTCTTTCAGTTTCATCCAGTATTCCTCCCCGTGTTCCTCTTCTTGAGATTTTCTATATTTCTGGAACACTAACTCTTTAGCCTTTATTTTCTCAGCCACTTGCTTGGAGAACCATATCGGTTTCATTTTTCTCTTGCTTTTATTTACTCTCCTTACATAAAGGTCTGTGGCCCTATTTATTACTTCTTTCAGCCTGGACCACTGTCCTTCCACTTCTTGTACATCCTCCCAGCCCATCAGCTCCTTCCTCAGGTATTCCCCCATTTTACTAAAGTCAGCACGCTTGAAATCCAGGATTTTGAGTTTAGAGTGGCCGCCCTCCACTTCAGCCGTCATATCAAACCAAACCGTTTGATGGTCACTGCTTCCCAGATGTGCACCCACTCGGACACTTGACACACTATCCCCATTTGTGAGCACCAGATCCAGCATCGCTCCCTCCCTCGTGGGTTCCGTCACAATTTGTCTGAGCAGAGCACTTTGGAAGGCATCCACGATCTCTCTACTTCTTTCCGATTTTGCAGTCGGAACCTTCCAATCTACATCCGGCAGATTGAAATCTCCCATCAACAGAACCTCTTTTTTCGTTCCTAATTTTTGAATATCTGCGATCAGATCTTTATCTAGTTCCTCTAATTGTGTCGAGGGTCTGTAGACAGCACCCACGTGGACAGAGGTTCTATCCTCTCTTTTTAAGGTGATCCATATCGCTTCTTCCTTTCCCCAGGTCCCTGTCATTTCAGTCGCCATGATATCATTCTTTACATACAGAGCTACTCCTCCACCTTTTCGACCCTCTCTATCCTTCCTAAATAGATTATAGCCTGGTATGTTTGCATTTAAATTTAAAAAACATCTCCTTTGGTGAAATTAAGTCATTCAAGGGAAAGTTCAAAAGTCTTAAATTTTGATTCCGCATAGAGTTTTCTAAATTTTCAATTTTTAGCGCTATCATCAGCTTCTCTCCCACTACTTGAGTCTGAACTTCATTTATTTTCTTCAATTCTCCCTCCATTTTCAATTGCTTATTTGAAATAGTTTCTAAGCCAGAATTCAAAGATTTCACTTGAGCCGCATTATTTAGAGACACAGAAATAAAGGATAAACAGACCTTGTGAAGGCTTTCCAGAGCCGACCAAATAGTCTCCAGTGAAATTTCGGCAGGTTTTACCAGAGGTTGTGTCCCCGCGAGTAGCAAAGTTGTTTCAGCCTGTAGAACATTAAGTTCCCTCGAGGGAGCCGTCTCCGTCGCTCGAAAATGCTGGGAATCCTCCGCCTCGTTGGACACCATCGGAGTTTGCCCCTCCTTCGGAGAACCCGGAATCACCCTCTCCGGCACAAAACTTCTGGAAGGTCGCGGGAGCGGAGGAGTAGACGGGCCAGCGGGGCTGAGTGATAATTCACCCTCCAGGCCGGTGTTCTCCCCAACACCAGCAGCGGATACACCCCTAGGAGTAGAAGCCATGAAGGTCGAAGGTAAAATTATGTATAATCATACCTGATAATTTTCTTTCCATTAATCATAGCTGATCAATCCATAGACTGGTGGGTTGTGTCCATCTACCAGCAGGTGGAGATAGAGAGCAAACTTTTGCCTCCCTATATGTGGTCATGTGCTGCCGGAAACTCCTCAGTATGTCGATATCAAAGCTCCATCCGCAGGACTTAGCACTTAGAGAATTACACCCACGAAGGGACACTCTGCCCAGCTCACCACCGCCGAAACGGGGGAGGGGAATTAACCCAGCTCATCCCCACACAAGTGGGGGAGGGGAATCCGTCCAGCTCATCCCCGCGGAGCGGGGGAGGGACACCACACCCGCCGATGCGGGGGGATCTGGCTTATCCTGCAACCGCAACCGCGGGAGGAGCTGACTGACCCTAACACCGCCGAAGCGGGAGGGGTACAAAGCTGCCCTACAGCCGCACGAAGCGGGAGGGAGTGCCGGCAGAATTTTAAGTCTCAATCCAGCCCCGTAAAACGGAGGGGAGAGGAATGCAGCAGCTCACTGTAACACAAACTCGTCTTAACTCTTGAAGAATCCAAGTGAAAAAACTTGAACACGAAGTCTTTCTGAAGTAACTGAAGACTAAACTTGAACCTGAAATGCAACCAGAATAAAAACAGTACAGATATCTGGGAGGGGCTATGGATTGATCAGCTATGATTAATGGAAAGAAAATTATCAGGTATGATTATACATAATTTTACCTTCCATATCATCAAGCTGATCAATCCATAGACTGGTGGGATGTACCGAAGCAGTACTCACCCAGGGCGGGACATTGAAATCCCTGACCTCAACACTGAAGCTCCAAACCGGGCCTCCGCCTGTGCAGCCACAGTCAAACGGTAATGCTTGGAGAATGTATGAGCCGAAGCCCAAGTTGCCGCCTTGCATATCTCTTCCAAGGAGACGGATCCGGCCTCTGCCATCGAGGCCGCCTGAGCTCTCGTGGAGTGAGCCTTCAGCTGGATAGGCGGCACCTTCCCCGCGGCCACATAAGCCGCTGCAATGGCTTCCTTGACCCATCTTGCCACTGTAGGCTTAGCAGCCTGCAGACCCTTACGAGGACCTGCAAACAGGACAAACAGATGATCCGATTTCCGGAAATCATTGGTCACTTCCAAGTATCTGATGATGACTCGTCTCACATCCAGATATTTAAGAGCAGAGTACTCCTCTGGGTAGTCCTCCCTACGAAAGGAAGGGAGACAGAGCTGCTGATTCACATGGAAGCGAGAAACAATCTTGGGCAGGAAGGAAGGCACTGTGCGAATAGTCACTCCTGCCTCAGTGAACTGCAGAAAGGGCTCTCGACATGAGAGCGCCTGGAGCTCGGAAACTCTTCTGGCTGAAGTGATAGCCACCAAAAAGACTGCTTTCAACGTCAGGTCTTTCAGAGATGCCCTCGACAAGGGTTCAAAAGGCGGCTTCTGCAATGCTCTTAGTACCAGGTTGAGATTCCACGCAGGCACCACTGAGTGCAGAGGAGGGCGCAGGTGATTAACTCCCTTGAGAAAGCGCACCACATCTGGCTGCGAAGCCAGGGAAGCACCCTTCAGGCGGCCCCTGAAGCAAGCCAGAGCCGCTACCTGGACTTTAAGGGAACTGAGCGACAGGCCTTTCTCCAGACCTTCTTGCAGGAACGTCAACACTGAAGAAATTGGAGCAGTGAAGGGAGAAAGTGAGCCTGCTTCACACCACGCTGCAAAGATACGCCAAACCCTGGCGTAAGCAGTAGAAGTAGAGCGCTTCCTCGCTCTTAGCATAGTGGCGATGACCTTGTCTGAGAAGCCCTTCTTCCTCAGACGCTGCCGCTCAATAGCCAGGCCGTAAGACCAAAGGGGGAGGGATCCTCCATCACCACGGGACCCTGATGTAACAGGCCCTGCTCCACTGGCAGCCGCAGAGAATCGTCGACTTAGAGCCTGATCAAGTCCGCATACCAGGGACGCCTGGGCCAATCCGGACCTACCAGGATTACCCTGCCGGGATGCTTTGCCACCCGGTCTAGCACCCTGCCCAACATGGGCCAGGGCGGGAACACATAGAGAAGCTCTTGTGTCGGCCACTGTTGGAGAAGAGCATCTACTCCCAGGGATCGAGGGTCCCGTCCTCTGCTGAAAAAGCGCGGCACTTGGCAATTGGCCGATGACGCCATCAGATCTAGGCTCGGCTGGCCCCAGCGCTTCGTGATGTCCAAGAACGCCTGAGCAGATAGCTGCCACTCTCCGGGCTCCAAGGTATGGCGACTGAGAAAGTCCGCCTTGACATTCATGACTCCGGCAATGTGGGCCGCTGAAAGCTGCTCCAGGTTCACTTCCGCCCACTGGCAAAGATTCATAGCCTCCTTGGCTAGAGGGGCGCTCTTGGTACCTCCCTGGCGGTTGACATAGGCCACAGCCGTGGCATTGTCCGACAGGACCCGTACAGGCTTCAACACCAGTACCGGGATGAACTCCAAAAGCGCCAACCGAATGGCTCTGAGTTCCAGGAGGTTGATAGACCACTTTGCCTCTGCAGGAGACCAGAGCCCCTGCGCTGTCCTTCCCAAGCAGTGGGCTCCCCAGCCCGACAACGAGGCATCCGTCGTGACGACAATCCACTCTGGGGTCACCAGAGGCATTCCCGCAGACAACTTGTCTGTCTGCATCCACCAGCTCAGCGCCTTGCGCACTGCTGGGTCCAAGGGAAGGCGCACAGCATAATCCTCCGACATCGGAGTCCAGCGCTGCAGCAAAGAGTGTTGAAGCGGTCTCATATGAGCCCTGGCCCAGGGCACAACTTCCATCGTGGCCGTCATAGAGCCCAACAGCTGCACATAGTCCCAAGCCCGAAGGGGAGAGGCTACTAGGAACTGGTCCACCTGAGCCTGAAGTTTGACAATCCGATTGTCTGGCAGGAACACTCTGCCCACTTGGGTGTCGAATCGAACTCCCAGGTACTCCAGGGACTGAGTCGGGCGCAGCTGGCTTTTCTCCCAGTTGATGATCCATCCCAGGGAGCTCAAAAGAGCAACTACCCGGTCCACAGCTTTGCCGCACTCTGCATAAGAGGGGGCTCGGATCAACCAGTCGTCCAGATAAGGATGGACTTGTACCCCTTCCTTTCGTAGGAAGGCCGCGATGACCACCATTACTTTGGAAAAGGTCCGCGGAGCAGTAGCCAACCCGAAAGGGAGGGCTCTGAACTGGAAGTGTCGTCCCAGGACTGCAAAACGCAGAAAGCGTTGATGAGGAGGCCAGATGTCCAAGGATGCCAGGAACTCTCCTGCCTTCACTGCCGCTATAACAGAGCGGAGAGTCTCCATGCGAAAGTGCCGCACTTTCAAGGCCCGATTGACCCCTTTGAGGTCGAGGATAGGCCGGACAGAACCTCCTTTCTTTGGTACCACAAAGTAAATGGAGTAACGTCCCTTGCCAAGCTGACTTTCTGGCACCGGAACGACCGCGCCCAGGCGGATCAGATTGTCCAAGGTCTGCTGCACTGCCACAGCTTTGACCGGAGACTTGCAGGGAGAGAGTACAAACCCGTCTTTTACGGGTCGGCAGAACTCTAGTTTGTAGCCGTCTCTGATGACTTCCAGCACCCACGCGTCTGAAGTTATTGTGGTCCACTCGCCCAGAAACGAGGACAGCCGTCCTCCAATCTGCACTGGGGCGTGGACCAAGACCCCGTCATTGGGTACGAGACCCTGGGGGAGGACCGGAGGGAGCACCTCCGGGACGGCGGTCTCTGCGAAAGGAATGCTGCTTGGGGGAGAAATTCCTCTTGAAGGAAGAGGGGGCAGAGGAACCCGACTTGCCCGGGCGGTACCGACGGGCTTCCTGCAACCGTCCTCTGGAGGTACCGGGACGAGTACTAGCCCGAGCCCTGACCTCTGGTAATTTCTTGCCCTTAGACGTGCCGAGATCGGTCACGATTTTGTCCAGCTCGACCCCAAAGAGCAGCTTGCCTTTAAAAGGCAACCTAGCCAGGCGGGATTTAGAGGCGTGGTCAGCAGACCAATGTTTCAGCCAAAGCCACCGCCGCGCAGAGATTGTCTGAGCCATGCCTTTCGCTGAGGCCCTCAAGACATCATACAGCAAGTCTGCCAAATAGGCTAAGCCCGATTCCAGGGCCGGCCAATCAGCCCTCAAGGAATGATCCGAGGGGGAAGCCCGCTGCACCATAGTCAGGCACGCCCTGGCCACATAGGAGCCGCAAACTGAGGCCTGCAAACTTAAAGCAGCCGCCTCAAAGGACGACCTTAAGGCCGCCTCCAATCTTCTGTCTTGGGCGTCCTTTAGGGCCGTGCCACCTTCCACCGGCAACGCCGTTTTCTTAGTCACCGCAGTGATTAAGAATCCACGGTAGGCCACAGATAGGCCTCACGTTCACTCACAGCCAAAGGATAGAGGCGGGCCATAGCCCTAGCCACTTTAAGGCTCGCTTCTGGGACATCCCATTGAGCCGCAATTAAGGTGTGCATGGCATCATGCACGTGGAAGGTTCTAGGCGGGCGCTTCGTCCCCAGCATAATGGCAGAGCCAACAGGGGCTGAGGGAGAGACGTCCTCCGGAGAGGAAATCTTCAAAGTGTCCATGGCCTGTAACAACAGGTTGGGCAAATCCTCTGGGCTAAAAAGCCGCGCTGCAGAGGGGTCATCCGCTCCATCCGAGCGGGGATCCGTCTCCTCCAAGGAATCCGCAAAGGACCGTTGGGAGACCTCAGACACGCTGCCCTCATCTACATCGGAGGAGACAAATTCCTCCAAGGCCTGGGAATCAACCCGAGGGCGTTTACCTCTGGGAACCTCAACCTCTTACCAGACGAGGGAGCAGGGGCAGCGTTGTGCATGAGGAAGGCCTGATGCAGCAGTAAAACAAACTCGGGGGAGAAACCCCCCAGACTGTGCACTTCCGCAGTCTGGGCAACAGCCCTAGACGCACCCTCAACCGGCGCTCGCAATAGCGGGGGAGAGACATGCTGCGCATCCAAAATGGCGTCCGGCGCGAAACTCCGCGAAGGAGCCGCGCGGGAAGAACGGCTCTTAACTTTAGCAGCTTCTGTGCCGTCGCCCAAATTAAGGGCGTTCATGGCATTAATGTCTCCAACCTCAAGGGCGGCCCAAGAAGAAGCCGTCCGAGCCACGTGGCCGGCCAAGATGGCGGAGGCGAGGAGCGGGGGATGGGCGTTTATGGCGGGAAAAACCGCCACGCCGGAGGAAGGACCGGGACATTCATCGGTCACGAAACTGTCACCCAACAAGGGCGAATCAGGCTTGAAGACCCCCGCATCCCCTCTAGAAGCGCTCAAGCGACCCGGGGAGCGACCCTTTGCGCCCTCGCCCTCCGACGCCATATGCCACGAGGAGAAGAATCGGGGAACCCCCTGCCCGCTATAAAAAGGTAAAAATTACCTGCTGTCCGCTCCGAGTTGTAACGACCTGGTGTCCCAGTGAGTAGCTGCAATAGACGCTTAAATAAACGTCGAAATAAACGCCTTTAAGGACGTTCAAATTTTTTTTTTTTTTTTTTTTAACGGAGCCAGCGGGAGGGGGGAGAAAAGGAGGGACCTGGCACCACCAGGTTTGCACTTGCTCAAAAGAGCCCTCAACCCCAGGCACTCAACAAAACCTAAAAATTAGACTTGGAGGCCTAGCCAGAGCTGCTGCTGTGTGTGACCACCACCTGCTGAGATAGAGAACATACTGAGGAGTTTCCGGCAGCACATGACCACATATAGGGAGGCAAAAGTTTGCTCTCTATCTCCACCTGCTGGTAGATGGACACAACCCACCAGTCTATGGATTGATCAGCTTGATGATATGGAAATTGATGTTTGAAGGAGAGAGGGTATTTCTACCGAGGGAGGAGGAGGTCCCCTCGGTTTCCCCTTTCTCTTTGGCATTCCGCAAACAAAGAGGTAAAGTTTAACTCAATAGAATAAAAGAACTTTTAATCTTGTTTGGGGAGCTGTAATTGCGACGTCCTATTCAGCGGCCATCTTGGATTCCATTGACCTGATGTTTTAATTGCTGTTTCTACTTAGCACCTAAAATTCAATTGCTATTCCTGCCTAGCACCTGAAAGTACCCTCATGCTTTATTTATGGCCCCTATACACATTTTCTTCATAGCCCTGTCCCTCCCCAATCTTTTCCCTCACCCCCTTCCACTGTCCATTACAGGAACTCACTGCCCATCCATTGATTTCATCACCTCACCTTCTCTTTTACCCCCTTCCTCCTTCTCAGCTTTTAATCTTCATCTCTTTCTTCCCTCCATTGTGCCTTCCCCATTCTACCTAAGTACCTCTTTGACGCCTTCGTGGCCACACCTCTCCTACTCTCCTCCGCTCTCTTTTACTCCTTCTCTTACTCTCAACTAGTGATATCAATCCCAATCCTGGTCCTCCTCTTCTGCCTTTTTCATGCCTATGCAAGCCACATGGTCCTCCTCTTCTGCCTTCTTCCTGCCTATGCAGGCCACATCGTAACGTCTCTAATCTCATCTCTATTCCTCTTCTTCCCCCTTCCTCCTTACCCTTCTCTTGCGCCCTATGGAATGCCCGCTCCATCTGCAATAAACGTCCCTACATTCATTTCCCTCCATCTACTGGCCTTAACTGAAACTTGGCTCTCCCCTGATGATTCTACTTCTGTCGCGGCCCTTTGCCATGGTGGTTATCTTTTTTCTCATACCCCTCGCACTACCGGTCACGGCGGTGGCGTGGGATTGCTGCTCTCTCCCTCCTGCAAATTCCAACCTCTTCTTCCACCCCAATCTCACTGCTTTTTGTCATTTGAAGTCCATTCCATCCACCTTTTCACTCCTCTGCCTCTCCGACTAGCTGTCATTTATCGACCCCCTGATAAACCTCTCTCATCCTTTCTCACTGACTTTGACGCCTGGCTTTCCTTCTTCCACGAACCTACATCCCCCTCCATCATCCTTGGTGACTTTAACATCCACGCTGATGATTCCTCTCTTATGCTTCCCAATTCCTTGCCTTAACATCCTCATTCAATCTTCAGCTATGCTCCTCTGCACCCACTCACCAAAATGGTCACTGTCTCGACCTTATCCTCTCCTCTAACTGCTTTCCCTCCAACTTCTGTTCCTCAGATCTCCCCCTTTCTGACCATCACCTATTAACCTTCACACTTAAGCATCCTCCTTCCCAGTCCCACCCAATCTCAACCCCCACATCTAGGAATCTTCGGGCTATTGACCCCCTTACTCTATCCTCTTGTGTCTCTAACCTTTTCTCTACCATCACTCTATCTAAATCTGTCAATGAAGCCGTTTCCTCCTATGATACTATTCTCTCCTCTGCACTGGACACTCTTGCCCCTCCTATGCCCTGTCCTACTAGGCGTACCAAACCCCAGCCTTGGCTGACCTCTAAAATATGCTTCTTTCGTTCCTGTGCCCGCTCTGCTGAACGTTCTTGGCTTAAATTCCGCACCCTTGCCAACTTCATTCATTTCAAATTCATGCTTAACTCCTTCCAATCTGCCCTTTCACTTGCCAAACAGGATTACTTCACCCAATTGACAAATTCCCTTGGCTCCAACCCTCGACTTCTCTTCACCACACTGAACTCTCTTCTCAAGGTACCTCCATCCCCAATTCCCCCATCTCTTTCTCCTCAGACCCTAGCTGAACACTTCCACAATAAAATCCGTAAGATTAACCTTGAATTTTCAACCAACCCCCCCCCCCCCCCCCCCATCTCTCACCCCCTACTCTCCTTCTCCTTCTCTTTCCTCCTTCTCTGAAGTTTCTACTGAGGAAACTGCCCTTCCTCTTTCCTCCTCCAAATGTACTACCTATTCCTCTGATCCCATCCCCACTTATCTACTTAACACTATCTCTCCTACTATCATCCCAGTCATCTGTCAAATCCTTAATCTTTCACTCTCCATTGCAACTGTTCCTACGGCCTTCAAACATGCTGTTGTTACTCCACTCCTTAAAAAACCCTCACTGGACCCTACCTGTCCCTCCAACTATCGCCCCATATCCCTTTCCTCTCCAAATTACTTGAACGTGTCGTTCACCGCCGTTGTCTTCACTTTCTTTCTTCACAACCTATTCTTGACCCACTCCAATCTGGTTTTCGCCCTCTTCACTCTACTGAAACTGCACTTACCAAAGTCTCTAATGACCTGCTACTGGCTAAATCCAGAGGTCTCTATTCTATCCTTATCCTTCTTGACCTATCTGCTGCTTTCGACACCGTCGACCACACTATACTCCTGGATACGCTGTCCTCGCTTGGATTCCAGGGCCCTGTTCTTTCCTGGTTCTCCTCTTACTTCTCACTTCGTTCTTTCAGTGTTCACTCTGGTGGATCCTCTTCAACTTCTATCCCGCTTTCAGTTGGTGTGCCTCAGGGTTCTGTCCTTGGACCCCTCCTTTTCTCCATCTATACCTCTTCCCTTGGTACCCTGATTTCCTCCAATGGCTTTTCAATACCATCTTTACGCAGATGACTCTCAGATCTACATCTCCACCCCTGAAATATCAACCTCAATTCAGGACAAAATTTCAGCCTGCTTGTCCGTCATTGCTGCTTGGATGTCTCAACGCCATCTGAAGCTAAACATGACCAAAACTGAACTTCTCATTTTCCCCCCTAATCCCACCTCCCCTCTTCCCCCTTTCTCTATCTCTGTTAATGGCTCTCACATCCTCCCTGTCTCCTCGGCTCGTAACCTTGGAGTCATCTTTGATTCCTCTCTCTCCTTTTCTGCACACATTCAACAGATCACCAAAACCTGTCGTTTCTTTATCTACAATATTAGCAAAATCCGTCCCTTCCTTTCTGATTACGCTGCCAGAACCCTTATCCACACCCTTGTCACCTCTCGCTTGGACTATTGCAATTTACTTCTCACTGTCCTTCGCTCAGCCATCTCTCTCCTCTCCAATCTGTCCAAAATTCTGCAGCACGACTTATTTTCCGCCAGAATCGTTATACCCACACTAGCCCACTCCTCAAGTCACTTCACTGGCTCCCTGTCCACTTCCGCATACAGTTTAAACTTCTCTTACTGACCTTTAAATGCATCCACTCTGTAGCCCATTACCTCTCCACTCTCATCTCTCCCTACATTCCTCCCCATGAACTCCGCTCTCTGGACAAATCTCTCGTCGTCCCCCTTCTCCTCCACGGCTAACTCCAGGCTTCGTTCCTTTTCTCTCGCGGCACCTTATGCCTGGAATTGTCTTCCTGGACCTATATGTCTAGCTCCATCATTACCTGTTTTCAAATCCATGCTGAAAACCCACCTTTTCACTGCTGTTTTTGGCTCCTAGCCTCTATTCATTTGCCCTCCCCTTGCTCCTTCCTTCCTTCTCACCCAGTACTTCCCTCACCCATAACTGTCTTGTCTGTCTGTATTATTTACATTGTAAGCTCTTTTGAGCAGGGGCTGTCTCTTTGTGTCAGGTGTTCAGCGCTGCGTGCGTCTGGTAGCACTATACAAATGCTAATAATAATAATAATACAACGAACATAATGTGACAGGCAACAATAAACTCAACAATCATGATTATCTCAATATCAACCTTCTCAGAATGATCATGTAAAAACACATAATTTGAACATCTTGGGCCTGATATTCAGTCGGCGGCACTCAGTGTTTTGCTGATCACCACCCTTCTCCCCCCTGTTCCTCTTTACCCTGTAATTCCCTTGCCTGTAATGTCTTGTCTGTCTGTTGTATCTAGATTGTAAGCTCTTTGAGCAGGCTGTCTCTCTATGTCAGGTGTTCAGCGCTGTGTGCGTCTGGTAGCGCTATATAAATGCTATTAGTAGTAGTAGTAGTGTTGTCCCTGGAAATTCAATTCCAGGACATGCCTGGGCTCTGGCATTGTATTTCCGGATATACAGAGCTGGTGAAAACATAACTGGTTAAGTGTGACATTCAGCACTTAACTTGCTATGGTGAACTGCATAAAGACAAGACTGACTTTTATGTGCTCCTGTTTATGATGTTACCTTGGCCAGTTAAGTGCTGAATATCAGCACTTAATTGGCCAAGTGTTAACTCTGCCCCGAGAATGTCCCCAAAACAGGCAGTTTCAAGTTAGGCACTAACCGTGCATTTTTAGTAGCACTATTTGGTTAAATGCCACTGAATATGACTGGTTAGCCCCAAATGAGCAATTTAGCCGGCCAGGAGCCAATTCTAGTCACTTGTCCCTTTTTTTTTTGTTACATTTGTACCCCGCGCTTTCCCACTCATGGCAGGCTCAATGCGGCTTACATGGGGCAATGGAGGGTTAAGTGACTTTCCCAGAGTCACAAGGAGCTGCCTGTGCCTGAAGTGGGAATCGAACTCAGTTCCTCAGTTCCCCAGGACCAAAGTCTACCACTCTAACCACTAGGCCACTCCTCCACTCCTTTGAATATTGGCCCCATACTTTTAAATATTCTTATTTTTGAGTCAGTCACTTAATTCAAACTTACCTACCTACTTGAAATTTTCAGACTCTAACATCAAAATATCATCAAAATTATCAAGTGTAGGAATCATTTTTGACTTGATCCTTTTGATGAAGTCACACATCAGTTCCATGGTCCGCTTGGTGTTACATCGCCTTCAGTTACTGTACTTGCACATCACAAACCTATGTTAATGATGTCTGATTTTAAATCAGTTTTGCAAAGTCTTGTGTTCACAAAATTGGATTACTGAAACTCTTTGCTTTTAGGGTTACCGTTATGTCCGATTAGAGCTATTCATCTGGTGCAAAATGCAGCTGTGAGGTTATTAGTTGGCACATCTAGATCACTACATGTGTCACCAATTTTATGCAATCTACATTGGTTACCTATTTTATTGTGGATTAAGTTTAAAGTTCTTTTGCTGATGTACAAGGGTTTACAAAACAGAGTTCCATTTTAAAGATTTATAAATCTTCCTGTTCGTTCAGATCAGATGGAACTCATCGATTATGCAATTTGGAAAATGTATTTTGCAGAGACTTGGAATGTGTCATTCTCATTAGCAGAACCTACAGAGTGGAATCACTTTTCTTTGTTTTTAAGCATGATGACATAGGCCTTTTAAAAAGCAATTAAAAGCTTTCTTTGTTCACAGGCTTTTTAAACAATACTCTCATGACATTTGATGACCTCCTTGAGTAGTCTATTGATGGAGAAGTGGCATTGAAATGGTTGTGGTCATGTTTTGTATTGATGTATATTTTAAATTGTTTGTAATTTTAGAACACTGTGGAAGCTTTTGACCAAATTTTTGTTGGGGTGGTAGGAAGCCTAAACCTCCTTTTCATATGTTACTTGGGTCTTGGTGTATGGGAGGATTGGGCCTCCCTAATATGAAAAAAATATAATCAGGCATGCTTGCTCCAACATTTAGCAGATTGGATTTTAGACAGACATGATTATACACCTTTGATGTAGGAAAAATACTACTTTCACCCATGGCATCTCACTTATCTTCTTCATACACCTGTTCATCACTTTCTGCCGAGTATAAAATATAGTTCTGTGTGATACTTGGCAAGTTCTCATCCAATATTGGGTAGTTTCTGCTGATACCTCTGACTTACTTCCTATTTGAGGTAATGCTGCCTTTAGACTGGACATGGACAATCATGTTTTTTGGCACTGGGGTACTTTGGGATTCATTATTTACATCATGTTTTGGAGGCAGAGGGCCGTTTGAAACCTTTGCCTCAACTGGGCAGTGGAACATTGAATCAGGTACAGGATGTTTATGCCTATAACCAACTAGCCCATTGTGTTGGTTCCTTGTCTATAGAAGACCTTTGTGCCTTGCACAGTCTTAAAAGTTTTTGACTCCTTCCCCATTGATAGGGAAGATCATCTCTCGGTGTCAACACTACATGCACTATTATCGCACATATCACCACAAAGGGATATCTCAGAGTTAACTTCCAGATGGTATAGGGATTTGCAACGCTCATAGGCTTCCCTGAATTTTCATTCTCTAATTATGCAAATCCACCGCATTACTGTTAATGCCGATTATAGAAAGTGTCAATATAAGATTTTGCATAGGGCTTATTTTACTCAAGCAGAACTCTTTAAAATGGGAGGAGTAGATTCCTGCAATATACGGAATATGTAGAATACAATCAGTACTGCTATCAAAAATTCTACAATCTGCCAGTGTTCAAGGGTGATAATAGATTCACAGACATGAACGTTGGTGGAGAAAAAAGACCTCAGTGAAACAGGACTCACCTCTGTTTAAAGGACACACCTTAGTTAGAGAGGGGACCTCCTTAATCATTAGTCTCAAAAAAACTCCACATACACTTCTTTCATGCTTTATACGTCCTAACACCCTTTCAAACACTGTCAATGAAGGCAAAAAAAAAAACCTTTTTCGGCCTTAAGTCGTTACTTAGCTTGGATAGTGAAACCAATGTGATTTTCTTGGGTCCTTGCAGTGTCTCTCACAATCTGTTCCTGCACTCTCCTCGATTCCCAATTCCCGACAGGGAAGCCCTGTTTCGCCACTAAATGGCTGCATCAGGGGAAGAAAAATCTTTAACAGCACCTCCAAGTCTCGACCCACGCCTTCAATCCATACTCAGACATCCTCACAGGAATGGCGGTCGGCTTCCCTATTTCCGTTGTTCTATTTGAATCTTCAACGTCTGACGTCATCCCGTCATCAATACAAGTTCTTTCAAAGAAAGGCTTTCCATTCAATGGAGACATTTAAACCCCCTGGTATGACAGATTGTAGAGTGAAAATCCATCTCTGCTCTTTTTGTCTTAAAATCTTCCTGACATCGCCTTTTCGTTCAGTGACATAGACCTGTTCAATCACGTTACATCTCAGATCAGAGAAATGATGTTGTTTGTTCATACAATGTGATACCATAGGTTCATATGTTTTATTAGACTGGATACAATGTCTGTGTTCAATCAACCGTGTCTTCAAAGCACGGGAAGTCTGCCCCACATAATACAGCCCACAAGGGCAACTAATGACATAAATGACATTCCTAGATGTACAGTCCGTAGTCGCATGCACATCGTAGGTCTTCCCTGAATTATGATCCACAAACACATTAGCTTCAGTCATAATGCTACAAACCGTACAACTCCCACATGCACGGTGGGATCCTCCTCCTCTCTGTCTCAAACTTCCTCTATTCCAAATGTCAGCCCGACATAGCTTGTCATTCAAATTACTGCTTCTCTAAAACGCAAAGAGGATCCTCAAATCCTGTAAACAAGGATGTATGTTTAGTAACGCTAAATGCTTTTTAATTATCCTAGTCATGATGTTCGAGTGAGAGTTGAACCGGGTCACAAACGTCACCACCTCCTCCTTGTCCACTTTCGCGGGGGGGGGGGGGGGGGGGGGGGGGCCTGCATCCGGGGGGGGGGGGCGCTGCACCCGGGGCCGGGGCGGGTGTCAGCCCCCCTAGGAACGCCACTGTATCACAAAAATCATTAAAAGGGTGGGATGGCCATAGGACTTATCTGGCATGCGATAATTCAAAGGTCCCATTCTGAATTTTCTTTCTGGAGTTGCTATTGCAGGGTTGTCACTGCTCTATATGACAAGTGGCGCAGAGGCGGCAGCACTGGATGGCAAAAGGCCAGCTGCAGCACTCTGGCACCTATGGAAATTTTGCACTGGGGCTAGTTTTCTGCATTTCCTATCCCTAAATCTCAGCCCAGCCTAACAAGAACCCAGAAGATGTGCACTGTAAATAAAATCTGAAGGTGTTGCTATTGTGCAATGTCTGAGGGTTGTGAATATTTCCCCCTGCATTATATCCTAACCCTAGTCAGCCTGATGAGCAGAAAGCATGTTAGGGAATCAGATACAGGTTTCCCATCAGGATCATATTGAATAAAAAGAACACTCTGTTTAAATCAGTAGTATACTCTACGTTTTTCACAATTATCAGTATGTCTGGTTTTTGGCTTTATTTTTCTTTCTACTACAAGAGCTATATACTTTATTTTTACTTCTGAAAAATACCAAATTTTAGTGCCATACGCCTGTCCTATTTGATACATCTAGGTTAAAGTGCTTCTTTATTTGAAAAAAAGTAGAACTACAGTTTTACATACCTATCCTCTACTTTCCAGCTGTTCCAGTTAAGAAGCTACTTCACACATTACCTGTTAATCATGGTCAGTACAGTAATATCATCTTTCTGCAAATGCATCAGCTTCAGGGCTTTCTTATTATGTGGTTTTCTAAAAGAGTCTGCTGGGACTGCTGGTGGGCAGATAGTCTCCCATACAACCAGTTTTCCAACAGATGTGGCTGTGAGAGCTTTGGAGGGGCTGATAGCAAAAACCGACTGGCTAAAGGATCCAAGAGCCTTGTTGAAAGTCTGTAATTTACAAAGAAAAGGATTACTAGGTGACAGAAGTCTAGAGGTGCACCAGATGAAAGAGAGAGTCCTTGTGCCTCAGCAGTTAGAGAAACCAGTTAAAAATCTCAGAAGCCAGAGTTCAAATCTTATTTCTCCCATTGATACTCTTAATTTAGTCTCCATTGCCTCAGGCACACATAGACTGTAAGTCCACCTGGGCAGGTAACTAACTCATGTACCTGAATATGTAACTTGCCATGAGCTCAGATTTGGGAAAGGCAAGTATTAAATCTAAAATCCTTCACAGCTGGTATTTTTCACGTAATTTCTTCACACATTAATCTCTTTGAGGTACTGCTGCTTTACGGGACTGTTCTAGTCACATATCTATCTCAATACATTGTACACTGCCTCAAGCAAATTGCAACTGAAGTGTGATTCAGAAATGAAAACAAATACCTAGACTTGAAAGTGCTTATACATGGGCATGGACAAGGGAGGGGCTTAGGGAGGGCAAGGGTATGCCAGGCACTTACACGCTAAGGAAAAATTAATTCTTACCTGATAATTTTCTTTCCATTAGTCCCAACAGATCAATCCAGAGACTTGTGGGTTGCGTCGCTCTACCAGCAGGTGGAGATAGAGAGAACCTCCGAGGTTTGCTATATGTGGACCTGTGCAGCCAGCTGAACCTCAGTATGAACGATACCAAAGCAGTGGAATGGAAACAATAGAAAACTCTGCTGACACTGTCAGACCAATTGCCCAACATATTTCCACCACTTCTATATTTATTTATTTATTTATTTTATTTTATTTTACTTTATTTTTTAATCAAACGAAGGAACATTCAGAACAACGGAACCCGAAAAAAAACTAACCAACCGCAACAAAACCGCAGACAGTAAACCCATGGGGGGGCCTCTGGATTGATCTGTTGGGACTAATGGAAAGAAAATTATCAGGTAAGAATTAATTTTTCCTTCCATGACTTGTGGGATGTGCCCAAGTAGTCCTCAAGTAGGGCGGGATACCCCCAACCCGGCAGAAATCACCGACGCGCCAAATACCGCATCTTGACAAGCTGTCACATCCACCCGATAATGACGAGTGAATGTATGGACCGAAGCCCATGTAGCTGCCCTGCAGATATCTTCCAGAGAAACCAAACGGGACTCTACATAGGAGGAAGTGTGAGCTCGCGTAGAACGAGCACGAACTTGCAAAGGGCTTGCCCAATGCCATGTATGCCGAAGAGAAGGCCTCCCGCAACCAACAGGCTATGGTGTCCTTGCACACCATATGACCCTTCTTACTGCCTGCAAAAAGGATGAAGAGATGGTCAGAAAGACGAAATTCATTCATCACCTCCAAATACCTGAGAAGAGCCCATCTAACGTTGAGGCAGCAAAGAGCCTGGAATTGCTGAGGGTAATCTTCCTGGCGGAAGGCTGGCAAATGCAGGGACTGCCCCAAGTGGAAACGAGAAACCACCTTGGGCAAAAACAAAGGAACTGTCCTAATCGATACCCCCGCCTCCGTAAAACGCAGGAAGGGGTCTCTGTAAGAAAAGGCCTGCAACTCTGAAATTCTCCGACCGGAAGTAATGGTTACTAGGAAAATCACCTTCATGGTGAGATCCTTAATCGTAATCCCCGATAAGGGTTTGAAAGGAGGACGCTGAAGCGCTTTGAGAACTAGATTAAGGTTCCAGGATGGCAGAACTGGCACGTGAGGAGGGCACAAACGATTTACGCCTCTCAAGAAACGAACCACATCCGGGTGGGAGGCGATGGATGCCCCATGAAGCCGGCCTCTAAAACAAGCAAGAGCTGCCACCTGCACCTTAAGAGAACTCAATGAGAGTGATTTTTGTGCAGCCTCCTAAAGAAACAAGAGGATAACTGATACTGAAGCTGAAGCCGCTGATAATCCCGAACTCGCACACCATGAATCAAAGGTATGTCACACCTTAGCATAAGCTATCAAGGTGGATCTTTTCCGAGCCTACAGCACTGTAGCGATAACCGCGTCTGGATACCCTTTTCTTCTCAACCTCGCCCTTTCAAGGGCCAGGTCATAAGACCAAAGAGGGAGGGATCCTCCATCGTGACTGGCCCCTGCAGCAGGAGACCGTGCTGCGCCGGTAGCAGAAAAGGACGATTGAACACATCTGCATACCAGGGTCGTCTAGGCCAATCCGGGGCCACTAGGATCACTCGACCGGGATGACTGGAAATGCGAGTCAGTAACCTGCCCACCATTGGCCACGGGGGAAAGGCATAGAGCAGGCCCCTGGGCCAAGGTTGAAGAAGGGCATCGATGCCTTCTGAGCCCAGCTCTTGTCCCCTGCTGAAGAAACGGGGAACCTTAACATTGAATGTTGTGGCCATTAAGTCCATCTGTGGCATCCCCCAACGGGCAGTTATCTGATTGAAGGCAAAAGGGGAAAGCGTCCACTCCCCCGGCTCCAACTGGTGGCGAGTGAAAAAGTTCCCTTGCATATTCTGTGACCCTGCTATATGAGCTGCTTTCAAGAAAAAGAGATGAGTCTTTGCCCAATGGCAGATCTGAGCTGCCTCGCGCGCTAGGGATGCACTCCTGGTGCCTCCGACGGTTTATGTAGGCGACCGCCGTCACATTGTCCAAAAGAACTCGAACTGGGCAACAATGGAGAACAGAGACAAATTCCCGAAGGGCCAGACGAATCATCTGAAACTCCAAGCGGTTGATGGACCATGACACCTCCATCAAAGTCCAAACGCCCTGGGCTGTATGTTGCAGGCAATGAGCCCCCAACCAGACAGCGACACATCCGTGGTCACTGTCTTCCAGTCCGGGGTTGCCAGAAGAATGTCCGACACCAGATTCTTTTGAATGAACCACCAGTGCATGATTATGTGAAGACGGGCCGAACATAGCACCCGAACCTCATAATCCTCCGAGAGCGGAGACCAACGGCTCAGAAGGTGCCACTGGAGGGAATGCATGTGAGCTCTGGCCCACTTTACCATGTCCAAGGTGGAGGCCATGGAACCTAGAACTTGTACATAGTCCCAAGCCCGCGGGTTCGGAGTTTGAAACAGCGTTCGTAACTGAGCCTGTAACTGCTGTGCTCGAGCTGAAGGAAGAGAAACTATCCCTGTTCGGGTTTCGAAGCACACCCCCAAGTATTCCAGCATTTGGGAAGACGTTAGGCTGCACTTCGGGAAGCTGATCACCCAACCAAGCGACTGAAGCAACCCAACCGCTTTGTCGGTTGCCTGCTGACTCTCCTTGAAAGAAGACGCCCGAACAAGCAAGTCGTCTAGCTAGGAATGGACCTGAATCCCTTCCTTCCTGAGATAGGCCGCCACTATACCAGGACCTTGGAAAAGGTCCGAGGCGCTGTGGCTAGGCCGAAGGGCATCGCTTTGTAACATACTAACATAGTAGATGACGGCAGAAAAAGACCTGCATGGTCCATCCAGTCTGCCCAACAAGATAAACTCATATGTGTATACCTTACCTTGATTTGTACCTGCCTTTTTCAGGGCACAGACCATACAAGTCTGCCCAGCAGTATTTCCCGCCTCCCAACCACCAGTCCCGCCTCCCATCTCCGGCTCTGGCACAGACCGTATAAGTCTGCCCTCCACTATCCTCACCTCCCAACTACCAACCTCTCTTCCCCCACCTGTTCCGCCACCCAACTTTGGCTAAGCTTCGAGGATCCATTCCTACTGCACAGGATTCCTTTATGCACATCCCACGCATTTTTGAATTGAAAATGACGACCGAGCACTGCAAAGTGAAGAAAGCGCCTGTGGGGAGGCCATATTGGAATGTGTAAATAGGCCTCTTTGAGATCGAGACAGGTCAAAAACTCCCCTGGCTGTACCGCTGCGATCACCGATTGGAGGGTTTCCATGCAGAAAAGCCGAACCCGTAAGGACCTGTTGACGCACTTGAGATCTAAGACGGGTCGCCAAGAACTGCCCTTTTTTGGCACCACAAAATAAATGGAGTATCAACCGCACCCTCTTTCTGCTGGGGGTACAGGCTGGACGGCACCCAGCCGTTGTAAGTTGAGGAGGGTGTGTCAAACAGCCCGCACCTTGGTGGGACATTTGCAATGAGATTCCAGAAAAGAGTCTACTATCGGATGAGCCAATTCTGATAAGCTCCAAGACCCATTCGTCGGATGTTACCCTGGTCCACTCCACCAGGAATAGGGACAGTCTGCCCCCAATAACCGGCTGGATATGGACCAGGGCCCCATCATTGGGCGGACCTGGCTGCGGGCTGGTTTCTGTTACCGGAAAGGAAGGCCCGCCTGTCACCTCGAAAGGGCTGAGGCGTCTGAGAAGACCTTGCTCTCTGAAAAGTGGCCCCATGACCTGTACGGTAACGCTGTGTATCCTTAAACTTAGGTCTAGGTCCCGCTGGTTGTACAAACTTGGACCTGTCCTCCGGGAGGCGCTGGCCCTTAGAGTCACTGAGGTCCTTCACAATCTGTTCTAAGTCTGTCCCAAACAAAAGCTTTCCCCTAAAAGGAAGCCTTGCTAAATGTGACTTAGAGGCCACGTCTGCAGCCCAATGCCGCAACCACAGCCAGCAATGCGCGGTGACCGCTACGGAAATCTCCTTCGACGAAGCCCTCAAAAGATCATAAAGAAGATCCACAAGGAAGGCTAAACTGAACTCCAAGGCCGACAAAACAGCCACGCGATCTTCCGGAGAGGAGGCTTTCTGTACCCACGATAAGAATGCCTGCGTCGCATAGGAGCCACAAACTGAGGCCTTCAGGGAAAGGGCCACTACTTCATGGACAGCTTCAAGCAAGTCTCCAACTTACGATCCTGAGGGTTCTTGAGCACCGTGCCACCCTCCACAGGGAGAGTGGTTTTCTTAGTGACCGCTGTGATTAAGGAATCCACCGTAGCGACCTTCAGCAAGTCTAAGGAGCAGGTAGCGCTTAAAGACGCAACAAAGCTCTAAGCAACCTTGTCCACTGTCCAGCGTATCCCACTGCGCCAAAATAAGGATCTTCATGGCCTCGTGCACATGAAAGTAACGAGGTGGGCATTTGGTGCCAGACATAATAGAGGGCACCGGACCTGTTTTCAGGGGGGAAATGGCCAAAACCTCAAAAGCCCTAACAATCAGGGAGGTAAGTCCTTCCCTGCAAAAAAGGCGGGCAGCTGTCGGATCAACCCCCTCCTCGGAGGACAGGGTGACCTCATCTGCCAAATCCAAAGATTCTAAGGGAGAGCCCGGAGACAAAACTGGGCCACCTGTGTCAGATAGCTCCTCGGGATCCAAAATCTCCACCCAGGGACATTTTGGCAGGAAAGACTGAGAGGCTGCAGCAACCGAAGTTTGCTGAGGAAGAGATGGGGCTGCCTGAAGAGAAGCTCCTGACTTCTTCAAAAGAAAGGCATTGTGCATTAATAAAACAAAATCCGGGGAAAAAGGAACTGCAAGGGACTCCCCTGCTCCCTGTACATTGCTTCCCTCCATCGGAGCCTGTGCCACAGAAGTACGCTGCGCCTCTTGTCTATGAACTGCCACGTGCGAAGTGGGTCGTGCCTGAGTGGAAAAAATTGCGCCCACCAACACGCACTGCACTAACTGCCCTGAGGAAACCGCAGAAACTATCCCCTATGCTTCCGACTCACCGGACGCCTGAGGGGAACCTCCGTCACGCTGACATCCGCTGCGGGCTGACGGCAGCAGGACTCGCACTCCCCCGATGCTGCTCTCCAGCCCCCACACCGGGAGCAGCGCTTAGCTGCCTCAGAAGGCACTGACATGCTCCACAAACGCCTGCCCCTAAACTGACTCGGCAGAACATCTAGTTCCTCCGTATGATTAAACAAAAACAGTCTCTTACCTTTTTTTCTTTAGTCAGGAGAGAAAGCAAACACCCGATTAGACCAACAGCCCCCGGCGACGGAGAAAAGGTAGGGGGAGACCGGGAGGGACCTGGCATCACCAAGTGTACACCACAAGCTGCAAACAGCCTCTCAACCCCTATCTGTGCTAAACTAGGCCCAAAGGACACCAGTAGCCAGATCAAACCAGAGCTACACAGAGATGTCCCTCCACCTGCTAGACAGAGAGAATACTGAGGTTCAGCTGGCTGCACAGGTTCACATATAGCAAACCTCGGAGGTTCTCTCTATCTCCACCTGCTGGTAGAGGGACACAACCCACAAGTCTCTGGATTGATCTGTGGGACGCCATGGAACTTTTACAATATAGCGAAGATACTTACCTGTAGCAGGTATTCTCCGAGGACAGCAGGCTGAATATTCTCACACATGGGTTGGCAATCCGCACCTGCCCGGGAATCGGCATAAAAATAGAGCAAACAACAAAAGATTTGACAGAGCCTTCTGGCGCGCGTGCAGCAACGCACCGCACATGCGCAGACTGACTTCCTGCCCATTGCGCAAGTGCATGCCTCAGTTAAGTTCAAAAGCATAAACAATAAACAACTCCAAGAGGAGGTGGGCAGGACTGTGAGAATAGTCAGCCTGCTGTCCTCGGAGAATATCTGCTACAGGTAAGTATCTTTGCTTTCTCCGAGGACAAGCAGGCTGAAATATTCTCACACATGGGGTATCCCTAGCATCCAGGCTCACCCAAAACATTAAACATTGGTCAACTGGGCCTTGCAACGGCAAGGACTTAACAGAGATTAACCTGAAACTATATACAACTAGTCTGAGAGTGCAGCCTGGAACAAAATAAAAATGAGCCTAGGTGGGTGGAGTTGGATTCTAAACCCCAAACAGATTCTGCAGCACCAACTGCACAAACCGACTGTCGCGTCGGGTATCCTGCTCAAGGCATAGTGTGATGTGAATGTGTGGACTGAAGACCACGTTGCAGCTTTGCAAATTCCTCAATGGAGGCTGACATTAAGTGAGCCACCAACGCAGCCATGGCTCTGACATTATGAGCTGTGACATGACCCTCTAGAGTCAGCCCAGCCTGGGAATAAACGAAGGAAATGCAATCTGCTAGCCAACTGGAGATTGTGCGTTTCCGATGGCAACTCCTGTTATGATCAAAAGCAACAAACAACAGGGCGGACTGTCTGAAGGGCTTCGTCTGCTCCACGTAAAAGGCCAATGCTCTCTTGCAGTCCAAGGTGTGCAAGCTGCTTTCACCAGGGTGGGCATGAGGATGGGGGAAAAAATGTTGGCAAGCCAACTGACTGGTTCAGATGGAACTCCATCACCACCTTCGGCAGGAACTTAGGGTACATGCGGAGGACCACTTTGCTGTGGTGAAACTTAGTATAAGGTGCATCCAGTACTAGGGCCTGAAGCTCACTGACCCTACGAGCTGAAGTAACTGCCGCCAAGAAAATGATCTTCCAGGTCAAGTACTTCAGATGGCAGGAATTTAGTGGCTCAAAAGGACCTTTCATCAGCTGAGTGAGAACGATGTTGAGATCCCATGACACTGGAGGAGGCTTGACAGGGGGCTTTGACAAAAGCAAACCTCTCATGAAACGAACAACTAAAGGCTGTCCAGAGATAGGCTTACCTTCTACACGCTGATAAGCACTAATTGCACTAAGGTGAACCCTTACAGAGTTGGTCTTGAGACCAGACTCTGACAAGCGTAGAACGTATTCAAGGAGGGTCTGTGTAGGATAAGAGGATCTAAGGCTCTGCTGTCACACCAGACGGCAAACCTCCTCCATTTAAAAGAGTAACACCTCTTAGTGGAATCTTTTCTGGAAGCAAGTGAGACCGAGAGACACCCTCCGAAAGACCCAAGGAAGCGAATTCTAGGCTCTCAACATCCAGGCTGTGAGAGCCAGAGACTGTAGATTAGGATGTATGCAATCCCTCGTTCTGGGTGATGAGGGTTGGAAAACACTCCAATCTCTACGGTTCTTCAAAAGACAATTCCAGAAGAAGAGGGAACCAAATCTGATGTGGACAGCAAGGTGCGATCAAGATCATGGTTCCGTGGTCTTACCTGAGTTTCAGTAAAGTTTTTCTCACCAGAGGTATGGGAAGATACGCATATAGAAGGCCTGTTCCTCAATGTAGGAGAAAGGCATCTAACGCTAGTCTGTCGTGGGCCTGAAGCCTGGAACAGAACTGAGGGACCTTGTGATTGACTTGAGTGGCAAAATGATCCACCGAGGGGATGCTCCATGCTCATGAGGTTGCATTACTCTACTCAGTCTGTCGGCCAGACCCACCAGATAAGTGGCTTGAAGAAACATGCCGTGCCGGCGTGCACAAAGCCACATCTAGATGGCTTCCTGGCACAGAGGACGAGATCCGGTGTCCTCCTGCTTGTTGGTGTTTGAATCAAGATGATTTGGTTGGACAGCCGATCTCTGAAAGCCTTCAGAGCGCTGCAGATTGCTCGAAGCTCCAGGAGGTTGATCTGAAGACCTGTTTCCTGGAAAGACCAGGCTCCCTGAGTGTGAAGCCCATCTACATGAGCTCCCCACCATAGGAGGGATGCATCAGTTGTCAGCACTTTCTGCGGCTGAGGAATTTGGAATGGTCATCCCATGGTCAAATTGGGCCGGGCTGTCCACCACTGAAGAGAACTGCGAAAGTCGGTGGACAGTTGGATCACATCCTCTAGATTCCCTGCAGCTTGGAACCACTGACAGGCTAGGGTCCATTGAGCAGATCTCATGTGTAGACGTGCCATGGGTGTAACATGAACTGTGGAGGCCATGTGCCCAAATAGTCTCAACATTTGCCGAGGTGTGGCCTGCTGAGATGTTCAAACCGTGGACACCAGGGACAGAAGGTTGTCTGCCCATGCCTCGGGGATATGGGCTTGAGCCGTCCTCGTGTCCAGCAGTGCTCCAATGATCTCCAATTTCTGAACAGGAGTGAGATGGGACTTGGCGTAATTTATTACAAACCCTAGTAGTTCCAGCACCTGAATAGTCATCCACATGGATGTCCGAGCACCACCCTCCTAGGTACTCTTCACTAGCCAATCGTCGAGATAAGGGAACATATGCACTCCCAGTCTGTGTAGCGACACTGCGACTACTGCTAGGCATTTTGTGAAAACTCTTGGAGCTGACTCTAGGCCAAATGGCAGTACGCAGTACTGAAAGTGCTGCATTCCTAGCCGAAACCGAAGATACTTCCTGTGAGCTGGAAGAATCGGGATATGAGTGTAAGCCTCCATTAAGTCCAGAGAGCATTGCCAATCGTTTTCCTGAATCATTGGAAGAAGGGTGCCCAGGGAAACCATTCAGAACTTTTCTCAGATTAGGAATTTTTTCAGAGCCCTTAGGTCTAGGATGAGACGCATCTCCCGTTTTCTTTTGCACAAGGAAGTACCCGGAATAGAATCCCAGTCCTTCTTCCCCTGGTGGGACACGTTCGACTGCATGGGCCTTTAGAAGGGCGGAGAGTTCCTCTGCAAGTACCTACCTATGCTGGGAGCTGTACAAACGAGCTGCCGGTGGGCAATTTGGAGGTTTGGATTCCATATTGAGTGTGTACCCTAACCGGACTATTTGAAGAACCCACCGGTCGGAGGTTATGAAAGGCCACCTTTGGTGAAAAAAAACATTAACTTCCCCCCAACCAGCAAGACATCCGGCTCGGATACTGTTAATGTGGCTATGCTGTTCTGGAGCCAGTCAAAAGCCTGTCTCCTGCTTTTGCTGGGGAGCAGCAGGGGCCTTGGGCGCACGCTGTTGACAGGAACAAGCGCGCTGGGGCTACGCCTGAGCAGGCTGGTATACCTACGCCTTGCATAGAAATAGGGAGCACCCCGCGACCCCCCCCAAAAAACCTCCTAGATGAGGAGGATGTAGCAAAAGGCGCCCAGCAGAAGAGAGAAGCCATAGCATCTGTGCAATTCTTGATTTGATCGACCAGATCTTCTCTTCTACCTTCTCTTCAAAAAGGTTATCCATCCGTCATCCTCTGCTAGACCGAATGGTCTAGGTCAGAGACACGCAGCCATGAGAGTCTGCACATCGCTATACTTTGAACAGAGATTCTGGATGTCACATCAAAAGAGTCATAAGCGCCCCTGGCCAGGAATTTACGACACGCCTTCTGCTGCCTGACCACCTGGCAAAAAGGTTCGGCCTGCTCTGGAGGGAGGGCAGCAACCAAACTACACAGCTGCCTCACCGAGTTCCACAAGTGAATGCTCATGTAGAGCTGGTAAGATTGGATACGGGCAACAAGCATAGCGACCAGATATGTCTTCCTCCCAAAAGAATCCAAGGTCCTAGCCTCTCTGCCTGGGGGCGCCGAGGCATAGTTTCTAGCACTCTTGGCTCTCTTGAGGGCAGAGTCCACCACCATGGAGTTATGAGGTAACTGAGACCTCATCAACTCAGGTTCACCGTGGATCCGATACTGGGACTCAGTCTTCTTAGGGATCACAGGGCCAGACAGAGGGAACGACCAGTTTTGCATAAGGACTTCCCAGAGTACTTTATGCAAAGGAGCTGTTACGGCCTCCTTAGGTGGAGAGGTGTAGTCCAGGACCTTGAGCAACTACGCCCTGGGCTCATCCTCCACATCAGCAGGGAATGGAATGGCCTCAGCCATTTCCTGCACAAACAATGAAAAGGAGAGGCTCTCAAGAGGAGACAGTCTCCTTTCAGGTGGAGGGGAAGGATCAGAGGGAATCCCAAAGGACTCATCGGAAGAAAAGTATCTGGGATCTTCCTCTGACCCCCATGAGTGCTCTTCAGTGTCGGAAAGCACTTCCCTCAAGGACCTCCGAGGCTGAACCTGTCTCGACGCCGAGGACCTACAGTCCCAATGGTGATTTCAAGGAGCCGACACCTGCATGGACTGCGGTGAAGTTTCCTCCTCCGACATCGATGGTGTCACATTTTCCAAACTGGAACTAGGTTGTGAGCCCTTGGACCACTGCCGAGGAGCGGCAGTGGCAGGTAAAACCACCCCCAAAACGGAGACAAGGCAGAACAGGCACACTTAAACTTCACCTGCGCTTGGCCACTTTCCACCAGAAGTTGAGCCCCTGGCTGCAGGCGGCCAGCAGGACTTACTGGGCAAGGCAGGACTGGATTCCAACAGACAACACACAACAAGTCAGGACTAAAAGCTGCCAACGCAGCCACTAAACAGAAACACAAACACTGACAAAAGACAGAACTAAAAGCTGCCAGGCAGCCACTAAACAAGAAACACAGAGAACCCAGAACTAGACACAGAAAACAAACAAGAGCCAAGACTAGGACAGTACAAGCTAAGCTACACAAAACTAAACTAGAATCAGACAGGGAACTAGAACAAGAAACTAGACTAACCAGAAGTGCAACAAGCACCAACATACCAGGGCCTTAGACGATGCAAAGGCAAAGCAGAAAGGTTTCAAAATGGCTAATAAGCCCAGCAGCAGCTGAGGCTCAAGCTGCAGCAATCACCAGGCAACTACGGGTGCTGTGTAGGTTCAACCAAAGCAAGCAAGTCTGGCAGCCAGGAAGATCCGGACCAGACTGGGCTGAAATCTGGAACAGGTGACAATAACCAGACAGTCCATTGCAGCCACCAGGTCTGGCCACCAGATGACGAGAGGAAGGAGCGCATGAAACATGGGCACAACCGTGACAGTACCTGCCCCTCAAGCCCCCCCCCCTACCTCAACAGGGAATTCAGGTCTCCACGGGTAACAATGGCGAAACCTACAGAGGGACTTCACAACTGGACCATGGTTAGCTGGACTGGAACTTGAACTCGGCAAGGACTGAGCAACTTGGCTGGAACTGAAACTTGACTTGAACTCAGCATCATCTTGGCTGGACTTCAAACTCGGAATGGACTCAGCAGCATCCTGGCTGGACTTCAAACTCAGAGTAGACTCAGCATCATCTTGGCTGGCACTCAACCTCGGCAAAGGCTCGGCTAGGAGTGCCACTTGAACAGGCATCAAAGGCTCAGTTAGAAGTGCCACTCGAACTGGACTCAGACGCTTGACTGGAAGCGTCACTCAGACTGGAATCGGAGGCTCGGTTCCAAGTGCGACTCGGACTGGATTCCGAGGCTTGAGTGGAAGCGCCACTTGACCTGGGATAGGAGGCTCGGTTCGAAGCGCCACCCGGACTGGAATCAGAGGCTCGGTCAGAAGCATCACTCGGACTGGACTCCAAAGCTTGAGTGGGAGCGCCACTTGACCTGGGATTGGAGGCTTGGTTCGAAGCACCACCTGGACTGGAATTGGAGGCTTGGTCCAAAGCATCACTCAGACTGGACTCCGAGGCTTGAGTGGAAGCGCCACTTGAACTGGAATAGGAGGCTCGGTTAGAAGCGCTGCTCGGACAGAAATCAGAGCTTGGCTGGAAGTGGAACAGGATAGGCTCAGCGGCTCGACTGGAGCTGGAACTCGGCTTGGACTCCGGAGCAATTTGGCTGAGAGCGTCCCTCAGGATGGACTGATGGTACGCCTGGACCTCGGGATTCGCATTACACTTTCTTTCACTGGCAGCTTCCCGAGTATCCCGCAGAGCAGGGTCGGAGACAAGTAGGTGGCGATATTCCCAGAGCGGGGTCCTAGGATCAATGCCTGAAACTGGGTTTTCCACGAGCCCAAGCTGCCTGATACACTTCCTCTCTGCTGAAGCTTCAGGCAGTTTCTTCAAGAGTGGATCAGACAAAAGTTTCCTACGATATTCCTCCAGAGTCATGAAACGGTCAGGAACAATCATATGGCCAGAACCGAACTTCACAAGGGAAACAAGAGCAGAAGTTCTAGGCTGGAGGCCCAGCAGGTAGGGTGATCTTGCCGAGCTCATGGCCTTTGCATTCTGTCACGTTTTCAAAGCTGGAACTAGGTTTGTGAGCCCTTGGACCACTGCCGAGGAGCGGCAGTGGCAGGCAAAACCACCCCACACCAGAGGCAAGGCAGAACTCTGACAAACCGTGAGACTTCACCTGTACTTAGCCGCCCTTCCCCAGGAGTTGAGCCCCTGGCTGCAGGCGGCCGGCAGGACTTACTGGACAGGGCCGGGACTGGATATCAGCTAGGCAGCACAGGGACTGAGGGTCAGAGGGGAAAAGAATGAACATGGGCAAAAAGGCAGGAAACTGGACTAGGACTCACAGACAGACAAAACAACACAAGGCAGGGAGTGGACAAGCTAGGGGACAGAGACTGAAAGCTGCAAGCAGCCACTGAAGACAGACAACACAGATAACCTAAGAACTACACAAAGAACTACAACCAAGGAACAAGACTAAGAAACAAACAATAACCCTAAACTAACCTACACACAGACTAACTAGAAAACAGACAAGAATCTCAGGCAAGAACTTAAACAGAAGTGCAACAAGCACCAACATACCAGGGCCTAAGGCAATGCAAAGGCAAAGCAGAAAGGTTTCAAAATGGCTGCCCAGCAGCAGCTGAGGCTCAGCTGCAGCAATCACCAGGCAACTATGGGTGCTGTGTAGGTTCAACCAAAGCAAGCAAGTCTGGCAGCCAGGAAGATCCGGACCGGACTGGGCTGAAATCTGGAACGGGTGACAATAACCAGACAGTCCATTGTAGCCACCAGGTCTGGCCACCAGGTGGCGAGAGGAAGGACAGCACGAAACATGGGCACAACCGTGACAGATGGGGAGTCGACCTGGGTGGTAGCCGATACCAGGGACCTCATCACAGGCGGAGGACCAGATGCTGCTACAGCAGACGGCACGGCAGGTGCAAGCACCCCCGATGCCGGAGAAGACTGACGCAGCAACCCTTCCAGAAGATCTGGAAGCAGAGCCCGGATACATTCGTCGAGAGCCGCCATCAGATAGGGCTGCAGGGCCGGTGGAGCAGTCGGTAGCAGAGTCTGCTGAGGCTCGGAAGCAGGAACCGGACTGCTGAGAGGCCAACGCGCTGGCACCTCCTGTATTGAGGGGGAGCGGTCTTCCCAGCACCGACGCTTCTCGGGTGCCAAATCCCTCGACGCCCCGGAGCTCCCGTCACCATGAGGGGGAACGGTGTTGGTGCTTCTTAAACTTCACCGAGGCTCCTTGGTGCCAAAGAAGACAACGATGAATCCCCACGTGTCCTCGGAGTCGGGGGGGGGGGGGGGCTGTACAGCAGGAGGCCTTGAGGTAGGTGGAGACTCACTCGATGCCTCACTGCTCCCAGTGTGCTGTGGCCTCTCAGCAACCATGCCTACCTCCACTCCCGATGTTGATGTGTCCCTGGAGGTCGATGCCAAAGTCGAAGGACCGGACCAAGCCCCCAAAAGTTTTTGTCTCTGGGCTTCTCGAGCTAGTTGAGTCCTTTTCTTCATACGAAGACAAAAGACAGAACGAGCTGGGTTATGATCGGGCCCAAGGGACTGGATACACCAGGAATGTGTATCTGTACCTGAGATGGTCCAGTTGCACAGAGTACAGCGTTTGAAGTCACTGGGAGTCTTCGATGACATGGAAGGAAAAATGGCAGCGGCGAAATCAAATGGCTCGATTTTGCCAAGAAAAAAGGCACAAAAAAAGGGAGAAAGAGGGCCGCTATCAAAAAAGAAAGGAAACTTTAAAAGGAGAAAGAAAACTAAGAAAAATAAGGGGGAAAACCTTTTTTTGTTTTAAACAGAATAAACTGAAAAATGAAAAAAATCAAGCGAAAATACACGTCAAAATAACGAAGGCTCTTTCCCGGACATGAAGAGAGGAGCCACAGAAAAAGATGTCACTCCTCATGTGGAAGAAAAGAAACTGAGGTATGAGCTCATGCATGCACGGTGTGTCACTGCACAAGCGCCAGAAGGCTCTGGCAAATCTTTTGATTTTTTCCACTATATTTGATGATGATTCCCGGGCCAGCGCAGATTGCCAACCCATCTGTGAGAATATTTCAGCCTGCTTGTCCTCGGAGAAAGCGAATACTACATACCTGTAGAAGGTATTCTCCGAGGACAGCAGGCTGATTGTTCTCACTGATGGGTGACGTCCACGGCATCCCCCTCCAATTGGAATCTTCACTAGCAAAGGCCTTTGCTAGCCCTCGCGCGCCCATGCGCACCACGCATGCGCAACCGTCTTCCCGCCCGAACCGGATCGTGTTCGTCAGTCCCGTATATAGCAAGACAAAGACAAGGGAAGACACAACTCCAAAGGGGAGGTGGGCGGGTATGTGAGAACAATCAGCCAGCTGTCCTCGGAGAATACCTTCTACAGGTATGTAGCATTCGCTTTCTCCGAGGACAAGTAGGCTGCTTGTTCTCACTGATGGGGTATCCCTAGCCCCCAGGCTCACTCAAAACAACAAACATGGTCAATTGGGCCTCGCAACGGCGAGGACATAACTGAGATTGACCTAACAACTTATCCAACTAACTGAGCGTGTAGCCTGGAACAGAATAAACATGGGCCTAGGGGGGTGGAGTTGGATTCTAAACCCCGAACAGATTCTGAAGCACTGACTACCCGAACCGACTGTCGCGTCGGGTATCCTAAATTAGTTTTGCTTCCTAGTTTTGACTCCCTAAATTAGTTTTGACTCCCTAAATTAGTTTTGACAACCCATTTTGACTCCCTAAATTAGTTTTGACTCCCTAACTTAGTTTTTTCTCCTAGGTTTGACTCCCTAACTTAGTTTTGACTCCCTAAATTAGTTTTGACTCCCATTTTGACTCCCTAAATTAGTTTTGATTCCTAGTTTTGACTCCCTAAATTAGTTTTGACTCCCTAAATTAGTGTTGACACCAATTTTGGCTCCCTAAATTAATTTTGACTCCCTAAATTAGTTTTTCTTCTAGTTGTGACTCCCTAACTTAGTTTTGACTCCCTAAATTAGTTTTGACTCCCATTGTGACTCCCTAAATTAGTTTTGTCTCCCTAAATTAGTTTTGATTCTCAGTTTTGACTCCCTAAATTAGTTTGATTCCTAGTTTTGACTCCCTAAATTAGTTTTGACTCCCATTATGACTCCGTAAATTAGTTTTGACTCCCTAAATTAGTTCTGACTCCCATTTTGACTCCCTAAATTAGTTTTGACTCCCTAAATTAGTTTTGATTTTTTAGTTTTGACTCCCTAAATTAGTTTTGACTCCCATTTTGACTCTCTAAATTAGTTTTGGCTCCCTAAATTAGTTTTGATTCCTAGTTTTGACTCCCTAAATTAGTTTTGACACCCATTTTAACTCCCTAAATTAGTTTTGACTCCCTAAATTAGTTTTGACTCCCATTTTGACTCCCTAAATTAGTTTTGACTCCCTAAATTAGTTTGATTCCTAGTTTTGACTCCCTAAATTAGTTTTGCTTCCTAGTTTTCACTCCCTAAATTAGTTTTGACTCCCTAAACTAGTTTTGACAACCCATTTTGACTCCCTAAATTAGTTTTGACTCCATAAATTAGTTTTGACTCCCATTGTGACTCCCTAAATTAGTTTTGTCTCCCTAAATTAGTTTTGATTCTCAGTTTTGACTCCCTAAATTAGTTTTGACACCCATTATGACTCCGTAAATTAGTTTTGACTCCCTAAATTAGTTCTGACTCCCATGTTGACTCCCTAAATTAGTTTTGACTCCCTAAATTAGTTTTTTCTCCTAGTTTTGACTCCATAAATTAGATTTGACTCCCATTTTGACCCCCTAAATTAGTTTTGACTCCCTAAATTAGTTTTGACTCCCATTTTCACTCTCTAAATTAGTTTTGGCTCCCTAAATTAGTTTTGATTCCTAGTTTTGACTCCCTAAATTAGTCTTGACTCCCATTTAGACTCCCTAAATTAGTTTTGACTCCCTAAATTAGTTTTTTCTCCTAGGCTTGACTCCCTTAGTTTTGACTCCCTAAATTAGTTTTGACTCCCATTTTGACTCCCTAAATTAGTTTTGACACCCTAAATTAGTTCTGACTCCCATTTTGACTCCCTAAATTAGTTTTCACTGACTAAATTAGATTTGTTTCTCAGTTTTGACTCCCTAAGTTAGTTTTGACTGCCTAACTTAGTTTTTTCTCCTAGGTTTGACTCCCTAACTTAGTTTTGACTCCCTAAATTAGTTTTGACTCCCATTTTGACTCCCTAAATTAGTTTTGACTCCCTAAATTAGTTTTGACACCCCTTTTGACTCCCTAAATTAGTTTTGACTCCCTGAATTAGTTTTTCTTCTAGTTGTGACTCCCTAAATTAGTTTTGACTCCCATTGTGACTCCCTAAATTAGTTTTGTCTCCCTAAATTAGTTTTGATTTTCAGTTTTGACTCCCTAAATTAGTTTTGACACCCTAAATTAGTTTTGACTCCCATTTTGACTCCGTAAATTAGTTTTGTCTCCCTAAATTAGTTTTGACTCCCATTTTGACTCCCTAAATTAGTTTTGACTCCCTAAATTAGTTTGATTCCTAGGTTTGACTCCCTAACTTAGTTTTGACTCCCTAAATTAGTTTTGACTCCCATTTTGACTCCCTAAATTAGTTTTGATTCCTAGTTTTGACTCCCTAAATTAGTTTTGACTCCCTAAATTAGTGTTGACACCAATTTTGACTCCCTAAATTAATTTTGACTCCCTAAATTAGTTTTTCTTCTAGTTGTGACTCCCTAACTTAGTTTTGACTCCCTAAATTAGTTTTGACTCCCATTGTGACTCCCTAAATTAGTTTTGATTCTCAGTTTTGACTCCCTAAATTAGTTTTGACTCCCATTATGACTCCGTAAATTAGTTTTGACTCCCTAAATTAGTTCTGACTCCCATTTTGACTCCCTAAATTAGTTTTGACTCCCTAAATTAGTTTTGATTTTTTAGTTTTGACTCCCTAAATTAGTTTTTTCTCCTAGTTTTGACTCCATAAATTAGATTTGACTCCCATTTTGACTCTCTAAATTAATTTTGACTCCCTAAATTAGTTTTTCTTCTGGTTGTGACTCCCTAACTTAGTTTTGACTCCCTAACTTAGTTTTTTCTCCTAGGTTTGACTCCCTAACTTAGTTTTGACTCCCTAAATTAGTTTTGACTCCCATTTTGACTCCCTAAATTAGTTTTGATTCCTAGTTTTGACTCCCTAAATTAGTGTTGACACCAATTTTGACTCCCTAAATTAATTTTGACTCCCATTTGACTCCTAAATTAATATGCCTCCCTTAATTAGTTTTGACTCCCTAAATTAGTTTTGACACTACATTTTGACTCCCTAAATAGTTTTGACACCCTAAATTGGTTTTGACCTCCCATTTGTGACTCCCTAAATTAGGTTTGATTCTCCGTTTTGACTCTCTAAATTAGTTTTGACTCCTTAAATTAGTTTTGACTCCCATTTGTGATCCCCAAAATTAGTTTTGACTCCCTAAATTAGTTTTGACTCTATTTTGACTCCCTAAATTAGTTTTGTCTTCCTAAATTAGCTTTGATTCCTAGATTTCACTCCCTAAATTAGTTTTGACTCTCATTTTTACTCCCTAAATTAGTTTAGACACCCTTTTTGACTCCCTAAATTAGTTTTGATTCCTAGTTTTGACTCCCTAACTTAGGTTTTCTCCTAGTTTTGACTCCATAAATTAGTTCTGATTACCATTTTGACTCCTTAAATTAGTTTTCACTCCCTAAATTAGTTTTTCTTCTAGTTGTGACTCCCTAACTTAGTTTTGACTCCCTAAATTAGTTTTGACACCCATTTTGACTTTCTAAATTAGTTTTGTCTCCCTAAATTAGTTTTGATTCTCAGTTTTGACTCCCTAAATTAGTTTTGACTCCCTAAATTAGTTTTGATTTTTTAGTTTTGACTCCCTAAATTAGTTTTGACTGCCTAAATTAGTTTTGACTCCCATTTTGACTCCGTAAATTAGTTTTGATTCCCTAAATTAGTTTTGACTCGTAGTTTTGAATCCCTAAATTAGTGTTGATTCCCATTTTGACTCCCTAAATTAGTTTTGACTCCCTAAATTAGTTTTGACACCCATTTTCACTCCCTAAACTAGTTTTGACTCCATAAATTAGTTTTGATTCCTAGTTTGGACTCCCTAAATTAGTTTTGACTCCCTAAATTAGTTTTGACTACCATTTTGACTCCCTAAATTAGTTTTGTCTCCCTAAATTAGTTTTGATTCTCAGTTTTGACTCCCTAAATTAGTTTTGACTCCCTAAATTAGTTTTGATTTCTAGTTTTGACTCCCTAAATTGGTTTTGACTCCCAATTTGACTCCCTAAATTAGTATTGACTCCCTTAATTAGTTTTGACTCCCTAAATTAGTTTTGACACCGATTTTGACTCCCTAAATTAGTTTTCACTCCTTAAATTAGTTTTGACTCCCATTTTGACTCCCGAAATTAGTTCTGACTCCCTAAATTAGTTTTGACTCCCATTTTGACTCCCTAAATTAGTTTTGATTCCTAGTTTTGACTCCCTAAATTAGTTTTGACACCCATAATGTGAACGATTACAGGAGGACCTTGCGAGACTGGGAGAATGGGCGTGCAAGTGGCAGATGAAGTTCAATGTTGACAAGTGCAAAGTGATGCATGTGGGTAAGAGGAACCCGAATTATAGCTACGTCTTGCAAGGTTCCGCGTTAGGAGTTACGGATCAAGAAAGGGATCTGGGTGTCGTCGTCGATGATACGCTGAAACCTTCTGCTCAGTGTGCTGCTGCGGCTAGGAAAGCGAATAGAATGTTGGGTGTTATTAGGAAGGGTATGGAGTCCAGGTGTGCGGATGTTATAATGCCGTTGTATCGCTCCATGGTGCGACCGCACCTGGAGTATTGTGTTCAGTACTGGTCTCCGTATCTCAAAAAAGATATAGTAGAATTGGAAAAGGTACAGCGAAGGGCGACGAAAATGATAGTGGGGATGGGACGACTTTCCTATGAAGAGAGGCTGAGAAGGCTAGGGCTTTTCAGCTTGGAGAAGAGACGGCTGAGGGGAGATATGATAGAAGTGTATAAAATAATGAGTGGAATGGATCGGCTGGATGTGAAGCGACTGTTCACGCTATCCAAAAATACTAGGACTAGAGGGCATGAGTTGAAGCTACAGTGTGGTAAATTTAAAACGAATCGGAGAAAATTTTTCTTCACCCAACGTGTAATTAGACTCTGGAATTCGTTGCCGGAGAACGTGGTACGGGCGGTTAGCTTGACGGAGTTTAAAAAGGGGTTAGATAGATTCCTAAAGGACAAGTCCATAGACCGCTATTAAATGGACTTGGAAAAATTCCGCATTTTTAGGTATAACTTGTCTGGAATGTTTTTACGTTTGGGGAGCGTGCCAGGTGCCCTTGACCTGGATTGGCCACTGTCGGTGACAGGATGCTGGGCTAGATGGACCTTTGGTCTTTCCCAGTATGGCACTACTTATGTACTTATGTACTTATGTACTTATATTTTGACTCCCTAAATTAGTTTTGACTCCCTAAATTAGTTTTGACACCCATTTTGACTCCCTAAATTAGTTTTGACACCCTAAATTGGTTTTGATTTCTAGTTTTGACTCCCTAAATTAGTTTTGACTGCCTAAATTAGTTTTCACTCCCATTTTGACTCCGTAAATTAGTTTTGACTCCCTAAATTAGTTTGATTCCTAGTTTTGACTCCCTAAATTAGTTTTGACACCCATTTTGACTCTCTAAATTAGTTTTGACTCCCTAAATTAGTTCTGACTTCCATTTTGACTCCCTAAATTAGTTTTGACTCCCTAAATTAGTTTGATTCCTAGTTTTGACTCCCTAAATGAGTTTTGACTCCAATTAGTTTTGATTCCTAGTTTTGACTCCCTAAATTAGTTTTGACACCCATTTTGACTCCCTAAATTAGTTTTGACTCCCTAAATTAGTTTTTTCTCCTAGTTTTGACTCCATGAATTAGATTTGACTCCCATTTTGACTCCCTAAATTAGTTTTGACTCCCTAAATTAGTTTTGATTCCTAGTTTTGACTCCCTAAATGAGTTTTGACTCCCTCAATTAGTTTTGATTCCTAGTTTTCACTCCCTAAATTAGTTTTGACACCCATTTTGACTTTCTAAATTAGTTTTGACTCCCTAAATTAGTTTTGATTCCTAGTTTTGACTCCCTAAATTAGTTCTGACTCCCTAAATTGGTTTTGACTTCCATTTTGACTCCCTAAATTAGTTTTGACTCCCTAAATTAGTTTTGATTCCTAGTTTTGACTCCCTAACTTAGTTTTGAATCCCATTTTGACTCCCTAAATTAGTTTTGACTCCCTAAATTAGTTTTGATTCCTAGTTTTGACTCCCTAAATTAGTTTTGACTCCCATTTTGACTCCCCAAATTAGTTTTGATTCCTAGTTTTGACTCCCTACATTTGTTTTGACTCCCTAAATTAGTTTTGATTCCTAGTTTGGACTCCCTAAATTAGTTTTGACTCCCTAAATTAGTTTTGACTCCCATTTTGACTCCCTAAATTAGTTTTGATTCTCAGTTTTGACTCCCTAAATTAGATTTGACTCCCATTTTGACTCCCTAAATTAGTTTTGACTCCCTCAATTAGTTTTGATTCCTAGTTTTGACTCCCTAAATTTGTTTTGACTCCCTAAATTAGTTTTGATTTCTAGTTTTGACTTCCTAAATTAGTTTTGACTCCCATTTTGACTCCCTAAATTAGTTTTGACACCTATTTTGACTCCCCTAAATTAGTTTTCAATCCCTAAATTAGTTTTGATTCCTAGTTTTGACTCCCTAAATTAGTTTCGACTTCCTAAATTAGTTCTGACTACCATTTTGACTCCCTAAATTAGTTTTGACTCCCTAAATGAATTTTGCTTCCTAGTTTTGACTCCCTAAATTAGTTTTGTCTCCCTAAATTAGTTTTGTTTCTCAGTTTTGACTCCCTAAATTAGATTTGACTCCCATTTTGACTCCCTAAATTAGTTTTGACTCCCTCAATTAGTTTTGATTCCTAGTTTTGACTCCCTAAATTTGTTTTGACTCCCTAAATTAGTTTTGATTTCTAGTTTTGACTTCCTAAATTAGTTTTGACTCCCATTTTGACTCCCTAAATTAGTTTTGACACCTATTTTGACTCCCCTAAATTAGTTTTCAATCCCTAAATTAGTTTTGATTCCTAGTTTTGACTCCCTAAATTAGTTTCGACTTCCTAAATTAGTTCTACCATTTTGACTCCCTAAATTAGTTTTGACTCCCTAAATGAATTTTGCTTCCTAGTTTTGACTCCCTAAATTAGTTTTGTCTCCCTAAATTAGTTTTGTTTCTCAGTTTTGACTCCCTAAATTAGATTTGACTCCCATTTTGACTCCCTAAATTAGTTTTGACTCCCTAAATTAGTTTTGATTCCTAGTTTTGACTCTCTAAATTAGTTTTGACGCTCTAAATTAGTTTTGACACCCATGTTGACTCCCTAAATTAGTTTTGACTCCCTAAATTAGTTTTGATTCCTAGTTTTGACTCCCTAAATGAGTTTTGACTCCCTCAATTAGTTTTGATTCCTAGTTTTGACTCCCTAAATTAGTTTTGACAACCCATTTTGACTCCCTAAATTAGTTTTGACTCCCTAAATTAGTTTTGATTCCTAGTTTTGACTCCCTAAATTAGTTTTGACACCCATTTTGACACACTAAATTAGTGTTGACTCCCTAAATTGGTTTTGACTTCCATTTTGACTCCCTAAATTAGTTTTGACTCCCTAAATTAGTTTTGATTCTCAGTTTTGACTCTCTAAATTAGTTTTGACTCCTTAAATTAGTTTTGACTCCCATTTGTGATCCCCAAAATTAGTTTTGACTCCCTAAATTAGTTTTGACTCCTATTTTGACTCCCTAAATTAGTTTTGTCTTCCTAAATTAGCTTTGATTCCTAGATTTCACTCCCTAAATTAGTTTTGACTCTCTTTTTACTCCCTAAATTAGTTTAGACACCCTTTTGACTCCCTAAATTAGTTTTGATTCTCAGTTTTGACTCTCTAAATTAGTTTTGACTCTCTAAATTTGTTTTGACTCCCATTTTGACTCCCTAAATTAGTATTGACTCCCTTAATTAGTTTTGACTCCCTAAATTAGTTTTGACACCCATTTTGACTTTCTAAATTAGTTTTGTCTCCCTAAATTAGTTTTGTCTTCAAGTTTTGACTCCATAAATTAGTTCTGATTACCATTTTGACTCCCTAAATTAGTTTTTCTTCTAGTTGTGACTCCCTAACTTTGTTTTGACTCCCATTTTGACTCCCTAAATTAGTTTTGACTCCCTAAATTAGTTGATTCCTAGTTTTGACTCCCTAAATTAGTTTTGACTCCCATTTTGACTCCCTAAATTAGTTTTGACTCCCTAAATTAGTTTTGATTCCTAGTTTGGACTCCCTAAATTAGTTTTGAATCCCTAAATTAGTTTTGACTCCCATTTTGACTCCCTAAATTAGTTTTGTCTCCCTAAATTAGTTTTGATTCTCAGTTTTGACTCCCTAAATTAGTTTTGACTCTCTAAATTTGTTTTGACTCCCATTTTGACTCCCTAAATTAGTATTGACTCCCTTAATTAGTTTTGACTCCCTAAATTAGTTTTGACACCGATTTTGACTCCCTAAATTAGTTTTCACTCCTTAAATTAGTTTTGACTCCCATTTTGACTCCCTAAATTAGTTTTGATTCCTAGTTTTGACTCCCTAAATTAGTTTTGACTCTCTAAATTTGTTTTGACTCCCATTTTGACTCCCTAAATTAGTTTTGACTCCCATTTTGACTCCCTAAATTAATATTGACTCCCTTAATTAGTTTTGACTCCCTAAATTAGTTTTGACACCCATTTTGACTCCCTAAATTAGTTTTGACACCCTAAATTGGTTTTGACTCCCATTTTGACTCCCTAAATTAGTTTTGATTCTCAGTTTTGACTCTCTAAATTAGTTTTGACTCCTTAAATTAGTTTTGACTCCCATTTGTGATCCCCAAAATTAGTTTTGACTCCCTAAATTAGTTTTGACTCCTATTTTGACTCCCTAAATTAGTTTTGTCTTCCTAAATTAGCTTTGATTCCTAGATTTCACTCCCTAAATTAGTTTTGACTCTCATTTTTACTCCCTAAATTAGTTTAGACACCCTTTTTGACTCCCTAAATTAGTTTTGACTCCCTAACTTAGGTTTTCTCCTAGTTTTGACTCCATAAATTAGTTCTGATTACCATTTTGACTCCTTAAATTAGTTTTCACTCCCTAAATTAGTTTTTCTTCTAGTTGTGACTCCCTAACTTAGTTTTGACTCCCTAAATTAGTTTTGACACCCATTTTGACTTTCTAAATTAGTTTTGTCTCCCTAAATTAGTTTTGATTCTCAGTTTTGACTCCCTAAATTAGTTTTGACTCCCTAAATTAGTTTTGATTTTTTAGTTTTGACTCCCTAAATTAGTTTTGACTGCCTAAATTAGTTTTGACTCGTAGTTTTGAATCCCTAAATTAGTGTTGATTCCCATTTTGACTCCCTAAATTAGTTTTGACTCCCTAAATTAGTTTTGACACCCATTTTCACTCCCTAAACTAGTTTTGACTCCCTAAATTAGTTTTGACTCCCTAAATTAGTTTTGACACCCATTTTGACTTTCTAAATTAGTTTTGACTCCCTAAATTAGTTTTGATTCCTAGTTTTGACTCCCTAAATTAGTTCTGACTCCCTAAATTGGTTTTGACTTCCATTTTGACTCCCTAAATTAGTTTTGACTCCCTAAATTAGTTTTGATTCCTAGTTTTGACTCCCTAACTTAGTTTTGAATCCCATTTTGACTCCCTAAATTAGTTTTGACTCCCTAAATTAGTTTTGATTCCTAGTTTTGACTCCCTAAATTAGTTTTGACTCCCATTTTGACTCCCTAAATTAGTTTTGACTCCCCAAATTAGTTTTGATTCCTAGTTTTGACTCCCTACATTTGTTTTGACTCCCTAAATTAGTTTTGATTCCTAGTTTGGACTCCCTAAATTAGTTTTGACTCCCTAAATTAGTTTTGACTCCCATTTTGACTCCCTAAATTAGTTTTGATTCTCAGTTTTGACTCCCTAAATTAGATTTGACTCCCATTTTGACTCCCTAAATTAGTTTTGACTCCCTCAATTAGTTTTGATTCCTAGTTTTGACTCCCTAAATTTGTTTTGACTCCCTAAATTAGTTTTGACACCCATTTTCACTCCCTAAACTAGTTTTGACTCCATAAATTAGTTTTGATTCCTAGTTTGGACTCCCTAAATTAGTTTTGACTCCCTAAATTAGTTTTGACTACCATTTTGACTCCCTAAATTAGTTTTGTCTCCCTAAATTAGTTTTGATTCTCAGTTTTGACTCCCTAAATTAGTTTTGACTCCCTAAATTAGTTTTGATTTCTAGTTTTGACTCCCTAAATTGGTTTTGACTCCCAATTTGACTCCCTAAATTAGTATTGACTCCCTTAATTAGTTTTGACTCCCTAAATTAGTTTTGACACCGATTTTGACTCCCTAAATTAGTTTTCACTCCTTAAATTAGTTTTGACTCCCATTTTGACTCCCGAAATTAGTTCTGACTCCCTAAATTAGTTTTGACTCCCATTTTGACTCCCTAAATTAGTTTTGATTCCTAGTTTTGACTCCCTAAATTAGTTTTGACTCCCATTTTGACTCCCTAAATTAGTATTGACTCCCTTAATTAGTTTTGACTCCCTAAATTAGTTTTGACACCCATAATGTGAACGATTACAGGAGGACCTTGCGAGACTGGGAGAATGGGCGTGCAAGTGGCAGATGAAGTTCAATGTTGACAAGTGCAAAGTGATGCATGTGGGTAAGAGGAACCCGAATTATAGCTACGTCTTGCAAGGTTCCGCGTTAGGAGTTACGGATCAAGAAAGGGATCTGGGTGTCGTCGTCGATGATACGCTGAAACCTTCTGCTCAGTGTGCTGCTGCGGCTAGGAAAGCGAATAGAATGTTGGGTGTTATTAGGAAGGGTATGGAGTCCAGGTGTGCGGATGTTATAATGCCGTTGTATCGCTCCATGGTGCGACCGCACCTGGAGTATTGTGTTCAGTACTGGTCTCCGTATCTCAAAAAAGATATAGTAGAATTGGAAAAGGTACAGCGAAGGGCGACGAAAATGATAGTGGGGATGGGACGACTTTCCTATGAAGAGAGGCTGAGAAGGCTAGGGCTTTTCAGCTTGGAGAAGAGACGGCTGAGGGGAGATATGATAGAAGTGTATAAAATAATGAGTGGAATGGATCGGCTGGATGTGAAGCGACTGTTCACGCTATCCAAAAATACTAGGACTAGAGGGCATGAGTTGAAGCTACAGTGTGGTAAATTTAAAACGAATCGGAGAAAATTTTTCTTCACCCAACGTGTAATTAGACTCTGGAATTCGTTGCCGGAGAACGTGGTACGGGCGGTTAGCTTGACGGAGTTTAAAAAGGGGTTAGATAGATTCCTAAAGGACAAGTCCATAGACCGCTATTAAATGGACTTGGAAAAATTCCGCATTTTTAGGTATAACTTGTCTGGAATGTTTTTACGTTTGGGGAGCGTGCCAGGTGCCCTTGACCTGGATTGGCCACTGTCGGTGACAGGATGCTGGGCTAGATGGACCTTTGGTCTTTCCCAGTATGGCACTACTTATGTACTTATGTACTTATATTTTGACTCCCTAAATTAGTTTTGACTCCCTAAATTAGTTTTGACACCCATTTTGACTCCCTAAATTAGTTTTGACACCCTAAATTGGTTTTGATTTCTAGTTTTGACTCCCTAAATTAGTTTTGACTGCCTAAATTAGTTTTGACTCCCATTTTGACTCCGTAAATTAGTTTTGACTCCCTAAATTAGTTTGATTCCTAGTTTTGACTCCCTAAATTAGTTTTGACACCCATTTTGACTCTCTAAATTAGTTTTGACTCCCTAAATTAGTTCTGACTTCCATTTTGACTCCCTAAATTAGTTTTGACTCCCTAAATTAGTTTGATTCCTAGTTTTGACTCCCTAAATGAGTTTTGACTCCAATTAGTTTTGATTCCTAGTTTTGACTCCCTAAATTAGTTTTGACACCCATTTTGACTCCCTAAATTAGTTTTGACTCCCTAAATTAGTTTTTTCTCCTAGTTTTGACTCCATGAATTAGATTTGACTCCCATTTGGACTCCCTAAATTAGTTTTGACTCCCTAAATTAGTTTTGATTCCTAGTTTTGACTCCCTAAATGAGTTTTGACTCCCTCAATTAGTTTTGATTCCTAGTTTTCACTCCCTAAATTAGTTTTGACACCCATTTTGACTTTCTAAATTAGTTTTGACTCCCTAAATTAGTTTTGATTCCTAGTTTTGACTCCCTAAATTAGTTCTGACTCCCTAAATTGGTTTTGACTTCCATTTTGACTCCCTAAATTAGTTTTGACTCCCTAAATTAGTTTTGATTCCTAGTTTTGACTCCCTAACTTAGTTTTGAATCCCATTTTGACTCCCTAAATTAGTTTTGACTCCCTAAATTAGTTTTGATTCCTAGTTTTACATAGTAGATGACGGCAGAAAAAGACCTGCACGGTCCATCTAGTCTGCCCACGATAAACTCATATGTGTATACCTTACCCTGATTTGTACCTGTCTTTTCCAGGGCACAGCCGTATAAATCTGTGCAGCAGTATTTCCCATCTCCCAACCACCAGTCCCTCCTCCCATCACCGGCTCCGGCACAGACCCCGTATAAAAAGTCTGCCCTCCCCCATCCTAGCCTCTCAACCACCAACCCCTCTTCCCCCTGCCCCCCCCTCCCTAAATTAGTTTTGACTCCCATTTTGACTCCCTAAATTAGTTTTGACTCCCCAAATTAGTTTTGATTCCTAGTTTTGACTCCCTACATTTGTTTTGACTCCCTAAATTAGTTTTGATTCCTAGTTTTGACTCCCTAAATTAGTTTTGACTCCCTAAATTAGTTTTGACTCCCATTTTGACTCCCTAAATTAGTTTTGATTCTCAGTTTTGACTCCCTAAATTAGATTTGACTCCCATTTTGACTCCCTAAATTAGTTTTGACTCCCTCAATTAGTTTTGATTCCTAGTTTTGACTCCCTAAATTTGTTTTGACTCCCTAAATTAGTTTTGATTTCTAGTTTTGACTTCCTAAATTAGTTTTGACTCCCATTTTGACTCCCTAAACTAGTTTTGACTCCCTAAATTAGTTTTGATAACTAGTTTTGACTCCCTAAATTAGTTTTGACACCCATTTTGACACACTAAATTAGTTTTGACTCCCTAAATTAGTTTTGATTCCTAGTTCTGACTCCCTAAATTAGTTTTGACTCCCTAAATTAGTTCTGACTCCCATTTTGACTCCCTAAATTAGCTTTGACTCTCTAAATTAGTTTTGATTTTTTAGTTCACGTCGCAGCCTTGCAAATCTCTTCAATAGTGGCTGACTTCAAGTGGGCCACTGACGCTGCCATGGCTCTAAAACTATGAGTCGTGACATGACCCTCAAGAGCCAGCCCAGCCTGGGTGTAAGTGAAGGAAATGCAATCTGCTAGCCAATTTGAAATGGTGCGTTTCCCCAAAGCCACTCCCCTGCTATTGGGATCAAAAGAAACAAACAATTGGGCGGACTGTCTGTTGGGCTGTGTCCACTCCAGATAGAAGGCCAATGCTCTTTTGCAGTCCAATGTGTGCAGCTGACGTTCAGCAGGGCAGGAATGCGGACGGGAAAAGAATGTTGGCAAGACAACTGACTGGTTCAGATGGAACTCCGACACTACCTTCGGCAAGAACTTAGGGTGAGTGCAGAGGACTACTCTATTATGATGAAATCTGGTGTAAGGGGCCTGGGCTACCAGGGCCTGAAGCTCACTGACTCTACGAGCTAAGTAACTGCCACCAAGAAAATGACCTTCCAGGTCAAGTACTTCAGATGGCAGGAGTTCAGTGGCTCAAAAGGAGGCTTCATCAGCTGGGTGAGAACGACTTTGAGATCCCATGACACTGTAGGAGGTTTGACGGGGGGCTTTGACAAAAGCAAACCTCTCATGAAGCGAACAACTAAAGGCTGTCCTGAGATCGGCTTACCTTCCACACGGTAATGGTATGCACTGATTGCACTAAGCTGAACCCTTACAGAGTTGGTCTTGAGACCAGACTCAGACAGGTGCAGAAGGTATTCAAGCAGGGTCTGTGTAGGACAAGAGCGAGGATCTAAGGCCTTGCTGTCACACCAGATGGCAAACCTCCTCCATAGAAAGAAGTAACTCCTCTTAGTGGAATCTTTTCTGGAAGCAAGCAAGACACGGGAGACACCCTCCGACAGACCCAAAGAGGCAAAGTCTAGGCTCTCAACATCCAGGCCGTGAGAGCCAGAGACCGGAGGCTGGGATGCAGATGCGCCCCTTCGTTTTGGGTGATGAGGGTCGGAAAACACTCCAATCTCCACGGTTCTTCGGAGGACAACTCCAGAAGAAGAGGGAACCAGATCTGACGCGGCCAAAAAGGAGCAATCAGAATCATGGTGCCTCGGTCTTGCTTGAGTTTCAACAAAGTCTTCCCCACCAGAGGTATGGGAGGATAAGCATACAGCAGACCTTCCTCCCAATCCAGGAGGAGGGCATCCGATGCCAGTCGGCCGTGGGCCTGAAGTCTGGAACAGAACTGAGGGACCTTGTGGTTGGCTCGAGATGCAAAGAGATCTACCAAGGGGGTGCCCCACACCTGGAAGATCTGGCGCACTACTCGGGAGTTGAGCGACCACTCGTGAGGTTGCATAATCCTGCTCAACCTGTCGGCCAGACTGTTGTTTACGCCTGCCAGATATGTGGCTTGGAGCAACATGCCGTAACGGCGAGCCCACAGCCACATGCTGACAGCTTCCTGACACAGGGGGCGAGATCCGGTGCCCCCCTGCTTGTTGATGTAATACATGGCAACCTGGTTGTCTGTCTGAATTTGGATAATTTGGTGGGACAGCCGATCTCTGAAAGCCTTCAGAGCGTTCCAGACCGCTCGTAACTCCAGGAGATTGATCTGCAGATCGCGTTCCTGGAGGGACCAGCTTCCCTGGGTGTGAAGCCCATCGACATGAGCTCCCCACCCCAGGAGAGACGCATCCGTAGTCAGCACCTTTTGTGGCTGAGGAATTTGGAAAGGGCGTCCCAGAGTCAAATTGGACCAAATCGTCCACCAGAACAGGGATTTGAGAAAATTAGTGGACAGGTGAATCATGTCCTCTAGATCCCCAGCAGCCTGAAACCACTGGGAAGCTAGGGTCCATTGAGCAGATCGCATGTGCAGACGAGCCATGGGAGTCATATGGACTGTGGAGGCCATGTGGCCAAGCAATCTCAACATTTGCCGAGCTGTGATCTGCTGGGATGCTCGTACCTGGGAGACGAGGGACAGCAGATTGTTGGCCCTTGTCTCCGGAAGATAGGCACGAGCCATCCGAGAATCCAGCAGAGCTCCTATGAATTCAAGTCTCTGTACTGGGAGAAGATGGGACTTTGGGTAATTTATCACAAACCCCAGTAGCTCCAGGAGTCGAATAGTCATCTGCATGGACTGTAGAGCTCCTGCCTCGGAATTGTTCTTCACCAGCCAATCGTCAAGATAAGGGAACACGTGCACTCCCAGCCTGCGAAGCGCTGCTGCTACTACAGCCAGGCACTTCGTGAACACTCTGGGCGCAGAGGCGAGCCCAAAGGGCAGCACACAGTACTGGAAGTGACGTGTGCCCAGACGAAATCGCAGATACTGCCTGTGAGCTGGCAATATCGGGATGTGCGTGTAGGCGTCCTTCAAGTCTAGAGAGCATAGCCAATCGTTTTCCTGAATCATGGGAAGAAGGGTGCCCAGGCAAAGCATCCTGAACTTTTCCTTGACCAGATATTTGTTCAGGGCCCTTAGGTCTAGGATGGGACGCATCCCCCGTTTTCTTTTCCACAAGGAAGTACCTGGAATAGAATCCCAGCCCTTCTTGCCCGGATGGAACGGGCTCAACCGCATTGGCGCTGAGAAGGGCGGAGAGTTCCTCTGCAAGTACCTGCTTGTGCTGGAAGCTGTAGGACTGAGCTCCCGGTGGGCAATTTGGAGGCTTGGAGGCCAAATTGAGGGTGTACCATTGCCGGACTATTTGAAGAACCCAACGGTCGGAGGTTATAAGAGGCCACCTTTGGTGAAAAACTTTCAACCTCCCCCCAACCGGCAGATCGCCCGGCACGGACACATTGATATCGGCTATGCTCTGCTGGAGCCAGTCAAAATCTCGTCCCCTGCTTTTGCTGGGGAGCTGTGGGGCCTTGCTGAGGCGCACGCTGCTGACGAGAGCGAGCGCGCTGGGGCTTAGCCTGGACCGCAGGCTGGCGAGAAGGAGGATTGTACCTACGCTTACCAGAAGAGTAGGGAGCAGCCCTCCTTCCCCCATAAAAACGTCTACCTGATGAGGTAGATGCTGAAGGCTGCCGGCGGGAGAATTTGTCGAAAGCGTTATCCCGCTGGTGGAGCTGTTCTACCACCTGTTCGACTTTTTCTCCAAAAATGTTGTCCACTCGGCAAGGGGAGTCCGCAATCCGCTGCTGGATTCTATTCTCCAGGTCGGAGGCACGCAGCCATGAGAGTCTGCGCATCACCACACCTTGAGCAGCGGCCCTGGACGCAACATCAAAGGTATCATATACCCCTCTGGCCAGGAATTTTCTGCACGCCTTCAGTTGCCTGATCACCTCCTGAAACGGCTTGGCTTGCTCAGAAGGGAGCTTGTCCACCAAGCCCGTCAACTGTCGCACATTGTTCCGCATATGGATGCTCGTGTAGAGCTGGTAGGACTGAATCTTGGCCACGAGCATAGAGGAATGATAGGCCTTCCTCCCAAAGGAGTCTAAGGTTCTGGAGTCTCTGCCCGGGGGCACCGAAGCATGCTCTCTAGAACTCTTACCCTTCTTTAGGGCCAGATCCACCACACCAGAGTCGTGAGGCAACTGAGTGCGCATCAGCTCTGGGTCCCCATGGATCCGATACTGGGATTCGATCTTCTTGGGAATGTGGGGATTAGTTAATGGCTTGGTCCAGTTCACCAGCAATGTCTTTTTTAGGACATGATGCATGGGTACTGTGGACGCTTCCTTAGGTGGAGAAGGATAGTCCAAGAGCTCAAACATCTCAGCTCTGGGCTCATCCTCCACGACCACCGGGAAGGGGATGGCCATAGACATCTCCAGGACAAAGGCCGCGAAAGACAGACTCTCGGGAGGAGTAAGCTGCCTTTCAGGGGAGGGAGTGGGGTCAGAAGGAAGGCCATCAGACTCCTCGTCAGAGAAATATCTGATCTCCTCCTCCTCCTCCCACGAGGCCTCACCATCGGTATCAGACACAAGTTCACGGGCCTGCATCTGAAGCCGTGCCCGACTCCACTCCGTGGGAACACGGCCACGGTAGGAGCGTCGAGAGGTGGACTCACTCGCCAGCACCAGCGAAGCTCCCTCCGCCGACGTCGTCGGGGAGTCAGCCTGGGAGGCGGCCATAGCCGGTACCGCAAGCGGTACCGATACCAGAGACCTCACCTCGGGCAAAGGGCCAGCCGTCGCCTCACCCGATGGTACCGGAGGCGCAACCACCCCCGGTACCGGAGGAGAAGGGCGCAACAGCTCTCCCAGAATCTCTGGAAGAACGGCCCGGAGACTCTCGTGCAGAGTGGCTGTGGAGAAAGACTGAGAAGCCGATGCAGGCTTCGAGGTCAGAGTCTGTTCCGGGTGTGGAGGCAGTTCCGGGCTGTCCAAGGGGGAGCGCATCGACACCTCCTGAATAGAGGGTGAGTGGTCCTCCCGGTGCCGATGCCTACTGGGTGCCGACTCCCTCGGCGACCCAGAGCTCTCGGTACCGAGACGGGAAGGAGACCGGTGTCGATGCTTCTTTGACTTTTTCAAGCGAAGCATGTCACCGGAGCTTCCCGGTACCGACGAGGAGGACGTAGAATCCAACCGTCGCTTCCTCGGGGCCGAGGCCGAAGAAGGTCGATCTCGGGGGGCTGTACCGCAGGAGCCCTCAGGGTAGGAGGAGACCCACCCGAAGGCTCATCGCCACCAGCAGGGGAATGGACAGCCCTCACCTGCACTCCAGACGAAGCACCACCGTCTGACGACATCAGCAATAGCGGAGGTCCCGGTACCACCGACGTCGACGCAGCCTTTCGATGTCTCGGTACCGACGATGCAGGAGGTAGAAGCCTCGATGCAGTCGATGCCGATGTAGAGTTCGAAGACTTCGATGCTGTCGACGTCGATGCACTCGACGAGTCCCGTGCTGTTGTCGTCGAAGCGCCCGAGAACAACGCGTTCCACTGGGCCAATCTCGCTACCTGAGTCCTCTTTTTCAAAAGAGCACAAAGACTGCAGGCCTGCGGGCGGTGCCAAGCCCCCAGACACTGACGACACGAAGCGTGCCTATCAGTGAGCGTGATTACCCGGGCGCACTGGGTGCACTTCTTGAAGCCGCTGGAAGACTTCGATGACATGGGCGGAAAAATCACGCCGGCGAAATCAAAATTCGCGATGATGACGAAAGGCACCAAAAAGAAGGGAGAAAAAACCCGTACCGAGGCCAAATAGGCCGGTCCCGAAAGCGAAAGGAAACTTACGCGGGGAAAAAGCTGGAAACACGGGAAAGGGGTAAAGACTGGATCGGTCTCCTTTTTTTTTTTTTTTTTTTTAAAGCGAAAATCGCGAAGACATGCGAGGTCAACTTGAGGGGCACGAAACGGCAGCAAAACACGACCGTCCCGAGCGCGGACAAAAGAAGACTGACGAACACGAGCCGGTTCGGGCGGGAAGACGGTCACGCATGCGCGGTGCGCATGGGCGCACAAGGGCTAGCAAAGGCCTTTGCTAGTTAAGATTCCGATTGGAGGGGGATGCCGTGGACGTCACCCATCAGTGAGAACAAGCAGCCTGCTTGCCCTCGGAGAATGTCAGTTATGGTGAAATTAGGCCTTACCTGCTAATTTTCTTTCCTCTAGATCCTCCAGACCGTTCAAGACGCTTGGGTTATGCACTCCTACCAGCAGAGGGAGACTTAGAACACTAAAACTTCTTATACAAGTAGCCTGTGCAGACCTTCTACTAACCAGTCAAACAGTAACACAAAACACCTCCACCTAAACAAAACCACTGAATCCACACTCAGATCTCCTCCCCTTAAGACGGGGGAATTCAACTGCAGATGGGCACAAACGGTACCACAAACTGCCCTTAGTAAAACTCCAGGACCCAAATCACAGGAGCTACTAGAAATATCAGCAACTGAAGTCTAAAGAAAATATCATACTGAACTGTCCGATACACTGGGTGGGCTCTTGAATGGTCTGGAGGATCTAGAGGAAAGAAAATTAGCAGGTAAGGCCTAATTTCACCTTCCTCAGCAATCCTCCAGACCGTTCAAGATGCTTGGGACATACCAAAGCAGTAAACACATCTAAGGGTGGGACCTGTGAAGCCCAGAGGACAGGACTGCAGCTCCAAAATTGGCATCCTCCCTTGCATGTACATCCACTCTGTAATGTTTGACAAAAGAATCCAGGGAGGACCACACCGCCGCTCTACAAATGTCTACCGGTGGAACAAAACTACTCTCTGCCCAAGAAGCCACCATCCCCCTAGTGGAATGTGCCTTGAGCCCCACCGGCACCGTACGGCCATGCAATATGTAAGCCGAAGAGATGGCATCCTTCAACCACCGAGCTATAGATGCCTAAGAAGCAGCCGCTCCCTTCTTGGGCCCCCCATGAAGGACAAATAACCTGTCCAAAGACCTGAATTCCTCCGACCTGCGCAAGTAAACCTTCAACACTCTGCGCACATCCAATTTCGCCAAATGATGCTGAGAAGCATCATTCTGTCCTGTCCCCCGAGACCGGCAACAAAATCACCTGATTGACATGAAAGGATGATACCACCTTAGCCAAAAACGAAGGCCCTGGACACAGCGACACCTTTTCCTTAGAAAGGCACAGAAACGGAGGACTACATGAAAGAGCCTGAAGTTCCGAAATCCGGCAAGCCGACGATATAGCTACCAAAAAGACCACCTTCATAGTAAGGTCTTTTATCGAACAAGACTCCAAGTGCTAAAAAGGAGAACCCGCCAAAGAGTCAAGAACGATATTAAGATCCCACTGAGGAACTACGGGCTGCTGAGGAGAACACCCCCTCAAAAAACGGATCACATCCTGGGAAAACGCAACCGACCTGCCCTGCACCATACCCCAAAAACACGCCAAAGCAGCCAGCTGCACCTTCAAAGATGCCAATGAAAGGCCCTTCTCAAAACCATCTTGCCAGAAATCTAAAATGCACGTCACAGAAGCTGTCAAAGGGACACACGCCCGGTCCCCACACCAATCTTCAAATATGCGCCACACACGCACATAGGCCAAAGACGTTGAATGTCTGCGAGACTGCAGCATCGTCTGAATCACCTGAGGCGAAAACCCTTTCCTTCTCAACCGTTCCCTCTCAAGGGCCACACCGTAAGAGAGAACCGAGCCGGATCCGGCATGACAATTGGACCCTGACACAACAGCACCGAGCCCCCCAGCCGCAGAGGCTCGCCCTCTAACAAGCGCATCAGATCCCCGAACCACGGCCAATGCGGCCAATTCGGAGCCACCAACAAAACCGGACCCGCATGACATTCTACCCTCTGTAGGATTCGACCTATCAAAGGCCACGGGGGAAACACGTACAGCAACACCCGCTGAGGCCACGGAAGGACCAACGCATCGATCTCTTCCGCTCGCGGATCCCAACGCCGACTGAAATACCGAGGAACCTGAGCATTCTGTGCCGACGCCATGAGATCCACTACTGGCATTCCCCACTTTAGAACTATCTGGTCGAACACCGACCGGTGCAGAGACCATTCTCCGGGGTCCAACATGTGTCTGCTTAGAAAATCCGCATTCACGTTGTCCACCCTGGCCACATGCGCCGCCGAAATCTGCACTAGATGCCTTTCCGCCCAACTCATGAGCAAAGCCGTCTCAATTGCCAACCGCGGACTCTTTGTACCGCCCTGCCGGTTGACATCCGCTACCGCTGTCGCGTTGTTGGACATGACTCTTACCGCCTTTCCGACCACACTTGAGCGAAATGCCAACAGAGCTAGCTGAATCGCCCTCGTCTCCAACCGGTTGATAGACCGCTGAGCTTCCTCCGTCGACCACCGCCCCTGCACGGACCAATCGAGACACTGAGCTCCCCAGCCCAGCAGACTGGCATCCGTTACCAGAATCACCCACTGAGGAGGTTCCAACGGCATGCCCTTTTTCAGATGGGCCAAGCACAGCCACCACTGGAGACTGCGCCGAGGAGCCTCCCTCAATGGCAACTGCAACTCCAAACTGTGTACCTGGGGAGACTACCGGGACAACAGAGCCACCTAAAGCTGACGCATATGCGCCCTGGCCCATGGTACTACCTCTATTGTCGCTGCCATGAGGCCCAGAACCCGAAGGTACATTCGAACCGTCGGACTCTGAACGGATATTAACTGCCGGACCTGCTGCTGAAGAGAGGCGATCCGAGAATCCGGCAGAAAAATACGACCCACTGCCGTGTCGAACCGCACTCCCAAGTACTCCAGACTCTATGATGGGATCAACTGACTTTTGGCTACATTCACTACCCATCCGAGGAATTCCAGAAACGTGACCACCTGAGCCGTCGCCGCAACACTGTGAGCCCGAGACTTCGCCCGGATCAACCAGTCGTCCAGATATGGATGCACCAGAATTCCATGCCTTCGCAAAGCCGCTGCTACCACCACTATTATCTTGGAGAAGGTGCGTGGAGCCGTTGCCAGACCAAAAGGCAGAGCACAGAACTGAAAGTGCCTCCCTAAAACAGCAAAACGAAAGAAACGCTGATGGGCCTCTCGAATCGGCACGTGCAGATACGCTTCCATGAGATCCAGTGACGTGAGAAATTCTCCCTGACGAACAGCCACTATGACCAAGCGCAGAGTCTCCATGCAGAAGGATGACACCTTGAGCGCCCCATTGACCCTCTTGAGATCTAAAATGGGTCGAAACTGGTCCTCCTTCTTCAGCACCACAAAGTAAATGGAATAACAACCCATTCCCAGCTAGTGCCGAGGAACGGGTACCACAGCTCCCAACTGGATTAACTTGACTCGAGAGTGACAAGGAGAGGGAAGAAACAGATCCGGCAACGGGTGCTCGAACTCGAGCGCATAACCGTCGCAAACGACCTCCAGCACCTACTGATCTGAAGTAATTTGGGTCCACCGCTGATAAAACAGACAAAGTCGTGCCCCGACCTTCACCAGAGGCTGGACCCGCACACCTTCATAAGGAGGACTTATTACCATTTCCGGCACCTCCGGAGGAGTCCCGACCTCCTCGACGACCCCCTCGAAAGGACTGCATCCGCTGGAAAAAACAGCTTTTAGAAGGAGATACAAATCTGCCCGGCCTGTACCGCCTCGCGTCCTTACCGACCTCTAGCCGAACCACCTCGACTAGCCGCCTTAGGCCGTAACTCCAGCAACCGTGAGACCTTGGTATCCCCAAGACCACTCGTTTATCCAAGTCCTCTCCAAACAACATAGAACCTTTGAAAGGTAGAGAACACAACTTTGCTTTAGAAGCCGCATCTGCCACCCAGCCCCTAAGCCAAAGAGCCCTGCGAGCCCTCACCGCCAGAGCCATATTCTTAGCCGAAGCCCTTAGCAAATCATAAAAGGTGTCCGCCAAAAACGAAGACCCCATCTCCAATTTGGCCAGGTCCTGAACCAAACCAGTCCTATCTAATGCAGGCTCCCAACGGAAACAAGCTCTGGCTACCAAGCCCCCACACACAGAGGCTTGCAAAGCCAAAGCCGACAAATCAAAGCTGCGCTTCAGAAAGGGCTCTAACTTCCTATCCTGAGGATCCCGTAAGGCTGTACCGCCATCCACCGGAATGGCCCTAGCCTTAGTAACCGCCGTAACCACCGCATCCACAGTAGGTGGTTTCAGCAGGGCCAAATTTTCCGGAGGCAAGGGATACAGCCGCGCCATAGCCCTAGACACCTTACAAGCAGCCTCCGGCACAGACCATTCCTGAAAAACCATGTCTCTAATGTCTGAATTCATGGGAAAGGAACGGGAGGTTCTCCGAATCCCCTTAACCAAGGGATCTACCTGGGGTCCCTCCGCAGAGGGAGTGGCCACCGGAGCAAACTTCAAAGCAGAGATCACCTGATCAATGAGCTCTAACAACTCCTCCTTATGAAAAATGCAAACCACTGAAGAATCTTCCCCAGGCCTTAGCCCATCCTGATCCTCCTCTCCTGGGTCACTCCAAACCTCCAACTCAGACAGAGAAAGTATCTCCACAGGCTCCAAAACATCCACCCGCGGGCGCTTAACTCCCACTGAGCTAGCAGCCTCCAGGGAACAAACAGCCTGAGAGAGGCCAGCTCTCCAGGCATTATACAGAGACCAAACAAACTCAGGGGGGAAACCAGACCCCCCCCCCCCCCGACGCTGCTGAAGCCCCAACAACACTTCCCGCAGTCTCCACGACGGACCCCCCTCGCTCCCGAGGCGGCAGGTCCGTGATCCGCGGCTAAACTAGGCGCGCTTCCCGCCACACACGGGTCCCCTGGAACCGGTACGGAATGCATGGCCAAAGAGTAGCGCTTCCCGCCAAAAACGGCTCCGTCGAGGCCGACCCGGGACGCGCAGCCAAAATGGCCGCGTTTCCCACTAAAACCAGCCCCGCCGTTGCTGGCCCGGAATATGCGGTCAAATCGCCGCCCAACACCTCCACCAACTCAGGGGAAAGCATGGAGGGCAAGAGCGCTGACAACGTAGGCGCCCCACAAAATTTACATTGGCCACCTTTCACTTCAACACCGCGCTTCGCACAAAACCAACACCTCACCGGTTTAGACATAATGGTCGCGAACACAATAAAAACAAACAGTTGCTTTGTGCTCTGACAGACTAATAGGCAAAACCACCTAAGGCAAGAACGCCCTTGAAGACGTTTTATCTCTGGACTGCCACAAGAACGGCCAAAATAGCCGCCTTTTAAAAACGTTTATTTTTTATTTTTTTTAAACCTCGTTGCTGATGCCTAAACGCCTCAAGGGTACAGAACGAGGTCTGTAGCCGAGGTCAAGCAGTCCTCCAGAGGAAAAGCACAGGGGGAGGGTCCCGGCCACCTGGGTGTTACACCCAACAGGGAATAAGAAGCCCCTTAGGACTTACACCCTGTAATAGAGATCCAAGTGTAGGTTCTCTAACATTTACAACCCAACTTAGAAACCCCAAACGGACCTACCAGACTGAGTACCCTGCACAGGCTGCACACATCTACCCTCTGCTGAGACTGAGAAAATACTGGTTAGTAGAAGGTCTGCACAGGCTACTTGTATAAGAAGTTTTAGTGTTCTCAGTCTCCCTCTGCTGGTAGAAGTGCATAACCCAAGCGTCTTGAACAGTCTGGAGGATTGCTGAGGAAGTCTATAATTGACAGCATTTAGGTGCATTTACACCAGCCTTTCACATGGTGTAAGTGATCATAATAAATTTAAGCACATAAATGCCGACTTATGCTAGTATTCTATAACAATAATTAGATGCATAATTGTTGTATAGAATTCACACTTAGTGCGCAGATGTAACCTTTACAGAATTATCACCATAGTGCTGGCGGGGTGAAAACAGAATTTATTCACACACTGCCAATATTTGGTATCTGCATAGCTACCCTGGCAACGTAATGGTATCCTATATTACCAGGACAGCTATCCAAAACCCATGCAAAATATTGCCAGTATCCAGAACATGCTGACCACAGAGTTTGAATATTGCCTCAGTCATTTTTCTCTGATACTTTGAGCAAAGCAGATCTCCACACTTCTGTACCTGTGATTTCATTTGCAAGAAAACCATTTAGTTAACATCATGTAGACTTTTACCACATGTATAAAGATTAATGTTCATACTTACATGATATGTTATAGGAGGTGCTATATACTCCAAACTCGTATCTCGCTATTGATAAATAAATAAAAGTGTTACTATGATAACTGTTATATCATATACTTATTAGCATACATTAGGAAACCACGGAAAATATTGTCACTAAGTACAACTGTAATAACAGTGCTCAGGATCCCACTTCTCAATGGACCTTTTGGATATGAGAACAAATTAATTTAGAGGCCCTTTTACTAAGCTGAAGTAAGTGCTAGTGTGCACTTACTGCAGCTTAAAGTGGTTTTACCGCGAAACGAGTACAGGAGTCCTGTAGTAAGTTCCAAATCGGTACACACTAACAGCATGCTAAAAAATATTTTCACACTTTTATTTGGGGGGTGGGGGCGTGTTTGGAGGCTACTCAGCACAGCTCCATTACCATGTGCTAACTGCTAATTAGTGCATGAGCCCTTACCGGTTACAAAACAGGTGTTGGTAAGTGCACACCTGCTGGGTTTTTTTTAATGACCGCGTGCTAATGGCAACATTGGCATATGGCCATTAATACAAAAATTGGAAATTTGGCCATTTTACTGCTGTAGTAAAAAATGGCCTTAGCACATGGGAAAACCAACAGCTTAGTTAAACGACTCCTTAGTATTCAATCTGCTTTGATTCTAAACATGAAAGATGGTCTAGCAAGAATTTAACAAACTAAACTAAATGTAATAAGAATAACCTTTTCTAATATCATGTCATTCTCATAAGCAAACCCAGAACTGCACTTTGTCAAGCTTCTCAATATATGTGCAATAATTGTCAAAAAATGGGCTTCAGAAACTGACCCACTACTACCTGGTCATTTTTTATGCAATGCGTATTTATTGTAGAAGCAATATGACATGTCCAGAGTCCAATTTCAGCGCTTTCTGGATTTGAGATTAATGCTGTTTTACTAACAAAAATGAGCAGATTTAGCATCTAATAATTTAAGATGAATTACTTTCGTATGTTTGCAGAGCTAATGCAATTGCAGACATCACAGACCTAAGGAATTCATATAATATGACAAGAGCAGTGGTGACTGTTCCACTTAGCAACAAAAAACAGTACAAAGGGCTTTCAAGATAGGAACAAATATACATGCTTTATTCAAGGACCCGATAAGGGCCGTGTATCGGCAGGACTGCGCCTGTGTCAGGGGTCAATCTACAACACAGAGATCAGACAATGAATGGTACAATTCAAACTGTGCATAGTATTTTTGAAAAAGGAGAAATTAGGTCTTACCTGCTAACAGTGGCGTAGCTAGGGTAGTTGACACCCGGGGCCAGTCATTTTTTAACACCCCCCCCCCGAAATCCAGTACTAGGCATACCGAGAATACAAAACACTCAGGACCTATAGAGCAATTCTACCATACCATAAGCAGTAATTTGTACGAGTCACACAAGGAAAAGAAATGCATCTTAAACACTATAGTGAGCACTAGAACATCAATTCACCTATTGTAAAACGAAAACAGACAGATTATTACAGATCATCGATCCTGCACAGTCAATGCCAACTGAAAGCCATGTCTTTTTCACAAATAGATACACCCTAATCCACTATAGAATAAGTAATCATAAACTTTCTATTTAGACAAAAATTAAACTGAACCCCCGATGCCAGACTCTGCATACAATGCAACACCACAGAAACAGAAAATGTCCTCTAGTACTGTGCAAAATATAAAGATAGCAGATGTAAATTTGAAAAAACTAACAAATACCAATCACCACTTTACAAATTAACAAATAGAAATAAAACAAATAATATCATTTTATTGGACTAATACATTTAGCTTTCAGAGGCCAAAACCTCCTTCCTCAGGTCAATTCAGTATAGTACTGTTACAGTGTCCTATCCTGACCTGAGGAAGGGGGTTTTGTTCTCCGAAAGTAAAATGTAGTAAAATTAGTCCAATAAAAAGATTACCTTATTTACATGTTCTATTATAAACATTTATTAACACAGCTACAATACTACTTTATCCTAAAGCAAAAAAATAAAAATATATATTTACAGTTCGTTGTCTCTGGTTTCTGCTTTCCTCATCTTTTCACTGTCTTCCTTCTATCCAGCATCTGTCTTCGCTCTCTCTCTGCCATCCAGTGTCTGCCCTCTCTCTCTCTGCGCCTTCCATCCACTGTCTGCCCTCTCTCCCTTCCATCCACTTCTGCCCCTTCCATGCACCATCTGCCCCAGTCTGCCATCTCTCTCTCCCCCTTCCATCAACATCTGGCCTCTATCTCTGCCCCTTCCATCCACCATTTGCCCCAGTCTGCCCTCTTTCTCTCTCCCCTTCCACCCACCATCTGCCCTTTCTCTCTGCCCCTTCAATCCGTCTGCCCTCCCTCTCCCATCCGTCCAGGGTCTGCCCTCCCTCACGTGCCCCCCTTCCATCCAGGATCTGTCCCCTCTCTCTCTGCCCCCTCTTTTGAGCCCCCAGTTCCAGTCCCCTTCATCCACCACATGCCTTGCATCCCCCCCTTTCAGCCCCAGACCCATTCTCCCACCTGCCCCAGGCATGGACCCATTTTCCCTCCTGCCCCCATGTCAGACCCCAGTTCCAGCTTCAGACCCCTTCTCCCATCTGAGCACTCCCCTCCCCCCCAATCCCCTTCTCCCCTCTCTGAGCACCCATCTGAGCTCCCCCACCCTCCCTAATCCCCTTTAAGCACCCCTGAGGTCCCCCACCCCTCCCCAATCCCCTTCTCCCCTCCTTGATGCTCTCCCACCCTCCCTAATCCCCTTTAAGCACCCCTCTGAGCTCCCCCACCCCTCCCCAATCCCCTTCTCCCCTCCTTGATGCTCTCCCACCCTCCCTAATCCCCTTTAAGCACCCCTCTGAGCTCCCCCACCCCTCCCCAATCCCCTTCTCCCCTCCTTGATGCTCTCCCACCCTCCCCAATCCCCTTTAAGCACCCCTCTGAGCTCCCCCACCTCTCCCCAATCCCCTTCTCCCCTCTCTGAGCTCGCCCACCCTCCCTAACCCCCTTTAAGCACCCCTCTGAGGTCCCCCACCCCTCCCCAATCCCCTTCTCCCCTCTCTGAGCTCCCCACCCTCCCTAATCCCCTTTAAGCACCCCTCTGAGCTCCCCCACCCTTCCCCAATCCCCTTCTCCCCTCCTTGATGCTCTCCCACCCTCCCTAATCCCCTTTAAGCACCCCTCTGAGCGCCCCCACCCCCCTTCTCCCCTCTGAGTCCCCGACCCGACCCGAGATCCGTTCTCCTACCCTGTCCTGCTTTAAAAAATTGTTTTCGAAGCGCCGGAAAGTGGCAGGCAGCGCGCCTTGCGTCTGCCCTGCTAGTAAAGAAGATCTCGCTGACGTCGTCGCCCTTCCCACATTGAGTCCCGCCCCCCTCTGAGGCAACTTCCTATTACCGCGAGGGCGGGCGGGACTCAATGTGGGAAGGGCTCGACGTCAGCAAGATCTTCTTTACTAGCAGGGCAGACGCGAGGCGCGCTGCCTGCCACTTTCCAGCGCTTCGAAAAAAAAAAAAATTTTAAGGCGGAGCAGCGGGAGCGGAGCACCCCCTCACCCGATGACACCCGGGGCGGACTGCCCCCACCGCTCCGCCCTTGCTACGCCACTGCCTGCTAATTTGCTTTCCTTTAGTCCCTCTAGACCGTAATAGATGGGTTATGCACTTCTACCAGCAGATGGAGACTGAGAACAAACTGAACTTCAAGTAAGCCTGTAAGTGCGCTGTGCAGTCTCCAGAATACCAGTCCATACCTAGCAGATGAACCACATGAAAAGGCAACAAAAGAGAAAATCTCTCCTCTCTACTCAGCTTCACCACTTTGATCCCTCGACCAAGGATGTCTGAACTGGTGCTGCCAACCAGCTGGAACATATCAGCCTAGTTCCGACCACCTCCAACAAGGTCGGTATGAAAACTAGAGTCACCAAGCAAGAGAGAAAGAGGAATGAACACACCACTCTTCTGTCTTGCTTTTTCTTCTTCTTTTTTTATTCATCATTATGAAGAGCCACCAATAACTTTATCCAAGCTCCAGAAACAAAAAAAGGACCAAGCAACGACCTCTCCTTGCGAACGTAAAGAAGTTTAACTATCTGGGAGGGCTCTGTGCTGGTCTAGATGGACTAAAGGAAAGCAAATTAGCAGGTAAGACCTAATTACTCCTTCCATAGCATCCCCCAAGACCAGCATAGATGGGAAGCACCAGAGCAGTGAGCATCATGGGAGGGACCCACGGAGCCCCACGGTGAGCACACTGGCCCCAAACTGAGCATCCTGATGAGCATACGCATCCAGCTGATAATAATGAATAAAAGAATGATGGGAAGTCATGCTGCTGCCCTACAAATTTCCAGTGGAGAAACCAAGGAAGCTCTTTCCACGAAGTTGTCAATACTCACGTATTATGAGCCTTCAAAAAAGAGGGAATAGATTGCTTCCTAAGCAAATAGGCGAAGGCCACCACCTCCTTTACCAAATGTGCAATGGCCGCCTTAAACTTAGTCTCGCCATTTCGCAAATCCCCCAGTAACAGAGAGAAATTATCAGAACACCAAAATCCCCAAGTCAGCCAAAAATAGTTATGGAGAACTCTGCAGACATCCAGACGGTGCAAGCGCTTCTGCTTTTCAGAACCAGCATTGTCACCCAATACGGGCAGAGAAACTGCCTGGTTCACATGAAATGGGGAAACCACCTTAGGAAGGAAGGAACTGCTCCGAGAACCACTTTGTCCCTGAAGAACTGGAGGAAGGGCTCCCTGCAGGACACAGGCTGCAATTCCAAAATGCGCCGACCAGAAGATAGGGCCAGGGAATCACCATTTTCAATGTCAAATCCTTGAGCGTACAACCAGCCAAGGGCTCAAAAGGCACTGACACCAGAACGGACAGCACCAGATTAAGGTCCCAAGGCAGAATAGGCCGATGAACCAGCGGCCGAATAAGGTGAACTCCCCTAAGGAAGCAGACCACATCCAGAATGGACCCCAGAGGACACACACTCCATGAGGTCCTGCTCATCCACCCAAGCCCACCAATGGCGCTTAGATGGAGGCAAGGAAGAGGGTTCTTCGTGCAATGCAGTCCCTCTCCCCTTTTGCTTAAAACAAAAGGCCTTGTACAGTGCTAAAACAACTTCAGGCAGGAAATCAACTCCCAAAGGACTCGGCAGAACCGACCCAAATGGCAAAGCCCCCGGGGACGAGACCAGCTCTAAACATGGTAGAACATCAGGGCCAGATTCGCCAGACGAAATGGTGGTGGTTCCTGCTGAAAATGAGGCCACCGCCTGAACCTGCTTACCCGAAGTGGACGTTCCTGCCGAGGCACCGAACACCGGAGCTAGTGCTGCCACCTGTCCTGTCTACACACTGGTGGCCTCTGACTGCTCAGAAGCTGCACAGAAAACAGAGACCTGCCGAATCCACCCCTCGGCGCTGACAAATGGGACAGCATTTGAGCCACTGCAATGTCATTGCTCCCTGATTCCGCGGTAAATTCCATGGCACCCCGCTGAACTGCACAGACAGAAAACACTGGGTGTTACGTTCCTCACCTGATTCCAGGCCTGCGCGTCTGATTCGCCGGCGAGGTGCGGTCCGGCAGAGCTAGCCGGCTTTTTGATGTTTCTCCAGGATGGGTCTGTTTCAGTTTCCCAAGTCTGGCAGCCGTCATCCGGCTTGGAGCACAGGCAGCGGCCATCTTGGCTAGCTCAGGAGGGGGCGGCCATCTTGTATAAACGAGATCAGGAAGGAACTCCATATTTGGTCTTGGGAGGATCTCCTATGGGGCAGCCATGTTGGCTTCACCTGAGTTTGGTTTGCCCAGATTGCTTCACTATTTAAAGCACTGCCTCCAGACCTTCATTGCTTCGGCCTCATTTGTTCTGGGGAGTTGCTGTCGGAGTGCTGTTCACCGACTTCCTTTTGTTCCTGTTTTCCTGTGTACCAGACCTTGGCTAGTTTTCTCGGATTTTGCTTGTTTGCTGCCTGCCTTGACCCTGGACTGAATTGACTATTCTTTGTTATGACCCGGTAGTAGTGAGCCCTTGTGCCCCGACAGAGCACGGCAGAGATGGAGTGCTACCGCACTCAGTCAGGCAGCCAGCCAGACAACCCCTAGCTTCACCTGGAAAGCGACCACCATTCACCGGGAGTTGAGCTCCCAGCTGCAGGCGGCCACCAGGACTTCTGGAACTGGCGGGGTTGCACAGCCGCTGACCAGGATGGCAGGAAATAGACACAGTCCAGAACCAGTACTCCGACAGGCAAAGAATAGTCAAAATCAGTCCAGGGTCAAGGCAGGCAGCAAACAAGCGTAATCCGAGAAAACTAGCCAAGGTCCGGTGCACAGGAAAACAGGAACAGAAGAATAGTCAGTGAACAGCACTCCCACAGCAACTCCTCAGAACAATTGAGGCCGAAGCAAAGAAGGCCTGGAGGCAGTGCTTTAAATAGTGAAGCAATCAGAGCAAACCAAACTCAGGTGCATCCAACATGGCAGCCCCCATAGGAGATCCTCCCACAACCAGATATGGAGTTCCTTCCTGTTCTCGTTTAGACAAGATGGATGCCCCCTCCTGAGCTAGCCAAGATGGCTACTGCTCTTGCTCCAAGCCGGATGACGGCTGCCGGGTTAGGAAACAGAAACCGACCCATCCTGGAGAAGTGTAGCAGAGCGTAACATTCTTTGCCTGTTGGAGTACTGGTTCTGGACTGTGTCTGTGCAACCCCGCCGGTTCCTGAAGTCCTGGTGGCCGCCTGTAGCTGGGGGCTCAACTCCAGGTGAACGGTGGTCGCTTCCCAGGTGAAGCTAGGGGTTGTTTTGCTGCCTGACCGAGTGCGGTGTCACTCCATCTCTGCCGTGCTCAGTCGGGGCACAGGGGCTCACTACTACCAGGTCGTAACACAGGGGCAGGAAGAAACAGACAACCAAATTCAAAGCAGATGAAGAAAACCCACTGAGAACTTTCCCTGATCTCTCTTTTTTTTAAAGCTTAAACAGAATAAGATGTGACTAAGGCAGACAGAGCCGGACAGCCGAGAGACTCAACAAACCAAGGCACCCCCCAAACAAGGGTCCAAGTGGGGGAAGGGGAAGTGACCTTGCCACTCGGGTCTGACACCCTTGAGGCGAAACAGGCCCCTGTGGATCTCAACTCCTGTCCAGTCCAGCAGCCAAATGGAATTTACAGAAATATATAAATAGATAAGTACATAAGCACCGCCATAATGGGAAAAGACCAAGGGTCCATCAAGCCCAGCATCCTGTCTCCGACAGCGGCCAATCCAGGCTTCAAGAACCCGGCAACCCCCCCCCCCCCCCCCTCCCAATTTTTTTTTAATAATGTTCAATGGACTTTTCCAGCAAGCCAAACCACCACAAGGGTGGAGGTACACAAATTCCTACGAAAAGTAGAATCTGAGGAAAGGGGGAGTAGGAGGAGTAGGCTCTTGAACAACACTAGTAGGCGACGTAGATTAGGAACAATCTCTTTATTTAAATATACACTCGACTCAACACAGCTGTGTTTCGGCGCTACAGACGCCTTCTTCAGGAGTCTATGAAAGTAAAATAAGTGTAGAACGTTAATTTTTTAATTCTACATGGAATTTATGTTTATCACACATTTAACGTTCTACACTTATTTTACTTTTGTTCTGCATGTTTGTTATATTAACATTGTTTGGTTTTATTTCATAGACTCCTGAAGAAGGCGTCTGTAGCGCCGAAACACAGCTGTGTTGAGTTGAGTGTATATTTAAATAAAGAGATTGTTCCTAATCTACGTCGCCTACTAGTGTTGTTCAAGAGCCTACTCCTCCTACTCCCCCTTTCCTCAATGGACTTTTCCCTCAGGAATCTGTCCAAACCCCCTTTAAATTCCATAAGGCCAGCTGCTGTCACTACAATCTCTGGCAACCAGTTCCAGAGTCTAACTACACGCTGAGTAAAGAAAAACTTTCTCCTATTTGCTTTAAATCTACCATATTCTAGCTTCATCTTGTGTCCCCTGGTTTTGTTGTTGTTTGAAAGTGTAAACAAACGCTTCACATCTATCCGCTCTAATCCGCTCATTATCTTGTAGACTTCTATCATATCACCCCTCAGCCACCTTTTCTCCAAGCTGAAGAGCCCTAAACTTCTCAGCCTTTCCTCATAGGGAAGTCGTTCCATTCCCTTTATCATTTTTGTCGCCCTTCTCTGCACCTTCTCTAACTCCTTTATATCTTTTTTGAGATGCGGCGACCAGAATTGGACACAATACTCGAGGTCGGACCATGGAGCAATACAATGGCATTATAACATCCTCGTGTTTGTTTTCCACCCCTTTCCTAATAATACTCAACATTCTGTGCGCTTTCTTAGCCGCCGCAGCACACTGAGCAGAAGTTTTTAACGTCTTATCAACGATGACTCCCAGATCCCTTTCTAGATCCGTGACTCCTAACGCGGAATCTTGCATGACATAGCTGTAATTCTGGTTCCTCTTATCCACATGCATCACTTTGCACTTGTCAACATTGAACTTCATCTGCCACTTTCATGCCCAATCCCACAGTCTCACGAGGTCCTCCTGTAATCTTTCACACTCCTCCTGCGACTTGACGACCATGAATAACTTTGTGTCATCTGCGAATTTAATTACCTCACTAGTTACTCCCATCTCTAGGTCATTTATAAATATGCTAAAAAGCAGCGGTCCCAGCACAGACCCCTGCGGGACCCAACTAACTACCCTTCTCCACTGAGAATACTGACCATTCAACCCTACTCTTTGCTTCCTATCTTTCAACCAGTTCTTAATCCATAGTAATACCCTACCTCCGATCCCATGACTCTCAAGTTTCCTCAGCAGTCTTCCATGAGGCACTTTGACAAATGCCTTTTGAAAATCCAGATACACAATATCCACCGACTCCCCATTGTCCACGTTTGTTCACCCACTCAAAAAAATGCAGTAGATTGGTATCTTTTTTTTTTGAGAGTGAGTGAGAGAGAGAGAGAAGTTTTCTCTTTTTACCAATCAAAAGCAACCCCAGGAGAACTCACCAAAACCACCCCAGGACCCCAACTAACAGGACTGCACAGGCTTACCACTGCTACCATCTGCTGAGACTGAGAACAGACTGGTTTTCTGGGGACTGCACACACCACTTATAGGTTTACTTGAAGTTCAGTTTGTACTCAATCTCCATCTGCTGGTAGAAATGCATAACCCATCTGTGCCAGTCTAGAGGGATGCAATGGAAACATAGCATAAAAACAAAAAGTTAGTACAGCCATGCAAAAGTGACCCAAATGAAAGTATATATATATATAGAGAAAACACAAATAAATGGAAAAATATAATACATAAGGATAAAGTTAAAAAAATATATGTACAAGAATATGTACTCAATGCTCTTTCAACATGCAAAAGTGACAAAAATACGTGTGTAGTCTTGTAAAAAATGTGTATATATAACTTAATATATAGTGCCGAAAAACAGCGATTTAATGAACATGCAAAAAATGGACTAACTACTTTTGTGTATAAAGAAACTTATTTAAGAAAGTGTGCTCAACCAAGTATATGTTCGTGTTATAAATCAACATAATCCAATTGAAGCTTGAAAGTTATATATTGAAAAATAGGCGCGTGAACTAAAAAGTAATCAACAGTGGCATCCCGCTAACAAAAGTTGTTCAGAGTGGTTACACACATAGGACTGCAGCGAGTCCTTAAATAAAGCACATATATTTATTTATTTATTTGCTGCATTTGTATCCCACATTTTCCCACCTATTTGCAGGCTCAATGTGGCTTACATTGTTCCGTCATGGCGATTGCCATTTCCATAGTGACAGATACAAGTGGTATTACATTAAAGTTCATGATTGACAGAGTAGATTAAGCAGTCAAGTATAAAGAGTTTATATTCGGAATGAGAGATAAAGTGGTATTGCGTTAAAGTTCATTCGTGGTAGAATAGACCTTGGTAGTCGAGTATAGAGAGTTAAGTTTTATCCAGTTCTGGTTTGAGTTTCGTTGTCTGGTATTTAGGATGGATCATTGTGGTATGCCTTATTGAACAGGTTGGTCTTCAGTGATCTCCGAAAGTTAGGTTGCGCATTTTTTTCACGGCGAGTGGTAATGCATTCCATAGCTGCGTGCTTATGTAGGAGAAGCTGGATCCATATGTTAATTTATATTTTAGTCCTTTGCAGCTGGGGTAATGGAGGTTCAGGAATGCGTGTTCTGAACGTTTAGTGTTCCTGGGTGGTAAGTCTATGAGGTCTGACATATAGACTGGGGGCTCACTGTAAATGATTTTATGAACCAGAGTGCAGATTTTGAACATAATATGTTCTTTAAGTGGGAGCCAGTGTAGTTTTTCTCTTAGGGGTTTGGCGCTTTCGTATTTCATTTTTCCAAATATGAGTCTGGCTGCTGTGTTTTGGGCTGTTTGGAGCTTCTTAATGATTTGTTCTTTGCATCCTGCATAAATTGCATTGCAGTAATCTAGGTGACTTAGCACCAGGCTGCGAAATATTTCCCTTGGGAAGAAAGGCTTTACTCTTTTGAGTTTCCACACTGAATGGAACATTTTCTTTGTTGTATTTTTCACATGGCTTTCTAGTGTGAGATTTCGGTCAATTGTAACTCCAAGTATTTTCAAGCTATCTGAAACAGGAAGGGTATAGTTTGGGGGTGTTTTTAGTGGCGGGTTTGCTCGTGTTGTGTTGAGATTATTATTTATTGCATTTGTATCCCACCTTATCCCACCTATTTGCAGGATGAGAGGATGAGACATTGTGTTTTTTCTGCGTTGAGTTTTAATTGAAATGCATCCACCCAAGAGTTCATGATTTGGAGGCTGTGTTTGATTTCACTTGTGATTTCTGTTGGATCATGTTTGAACGGGATGTAGATCGTGACATCATCTGCATAGATGTAGGGATTAAGGCCTTGGTTGGATAGCGATTTGGCCAGAGGTATCATCATTAGGTTGAAAAGGGTCGGTGAAAGCGGTGATCCTTGGGGTACTCCGCATTCTGATTTCCATGGTGCTGATGTATTCGAATTTGATATCACTTGGTATGTTCTTGTGGTTAGGAAGCCTTTGACCCAACTATGTACGTTTCCTCCAATCCCGAAGTACTCTAGGATGTTTAATAGTATTTTATGGCTTACCATGTCAAACGTGCTGGACATGTCAAATTGTAGGAGAAGTACATTGTTGCCAGTTGCAATTGTTTCTTTGAATTTGGTTATAAGAGTGATTTGTACTCTTTCGGTGCTGTGGTTGGATCGAAATCCTGATTGTATTTCGTGTAGTATTGAGAATTTGTTTAAGTAGTCGGTAAGCTGCTTGGTTACCATACTTTCCATTAGTTTGATTGCCAGAGGGATAGATGCTACCGGGCGGTAGTTGGTTATGTCATTTGTTTTTTTTCTTTGAATCCTTAGGTATTGGGGTAAGTAGAATGTTACCTTTATCCTTTGGGAAGAGTCCGTGTTGTAACACGTAGTTCAGGTGCATCGCGAGGTCTGTTATGAATCGTTGAGGAACGGATTTTATTAGGTTACTGGGGCATATGTCCAGTTTGCAGTGGGATTTGGCGAACCTGTTGATCGCTTGGGTGACGGTGTCGTCGGTGAGCATAGCGAAGTTTGTCCAGATTCGGTCTGCTGGATACTCATCGGGGAATGGGTCCAGTCAGTCAATGAATTTTTCGTGGTCAGTGGTATTGTGAGTCGTAGCTTTACAATTTTCTCATTGAAGTATTTAGCAAGGTTGTCTGCTGATGGGGTGTCTTTGTTGGTTGTAGTAACTGGTGTGGTATCTAGTAATTTGTTCACGAGTTGGAAAAGTTTATGCGTGTCTTTGTAGTCTGGCCCTATTTTGGTTTTGTAGTATGATCTTTTGGTTTGTCTTATTGCATATTTGTATTTTCTTTGCATTTGCTTCCATGTGTTGAGTGTATATTCATCTTTCTTTTTATTCCATGCTCGTTCCATCCTCCTAACTTGTGTTTTTAGTTTTTTCAGTTCTTCGTTAAACCATGGTATTGAGTTGTGTCTTCGTGAGGTTCTAGTTTGTAGTGGTGCTATGTTGTTTAATGTGCTTCTACATCTGTTGCCCAATCTAGGAGATAATGTTTTGAGTCTGTTTGTGCTGTCCATTCGTTCTTGTACATTTGTTGCCAGAATGTTACAGGGTCAATTTGGCCTCTCGTGGTATAGGTTGTGCGTTCTTGATTATGGTATGGGCCTTTTTTTCGCCATTGTAGGGATAGGTTTAATTTGTAGTGGTCTGACCATGGTATGTCTGTCCATTTTGTATCTGTTAGTACTAGGTTGAAGTCTGAGAACAGTTTGTGTGTAATGAGGTCAAGTGTGTGTTCTTTGACATGGGTTGTTTGCATTATTTGGCCAGTTGAGGTCCCATAGTTGGAGGAAATCCTTGCATTCACTTGCATTAGTTGAGTTGGGGTCTTCTAGGTGTAGGTTTATGTCCCCTATTATAAGTAGATTGGAGTTAGATACACATGTTCGATATGAAATCCATGAAGTGTGGTTGGCATTCATGCCAGTTACCTGGTGGTCTATAAAACAAGACGTTTAGGTGATCAAGCAAGGTTGTGTGGTGCATTCTAACTGAGGCAATTTCAAGTTGGGGGGTTATGGATTAGGCTGTTGTTGTTATGGTGAAGTTGGATTTGTGGATTAGTGCTATGCCTCCTCCTCTTTTTTCTTTCCTTGTCCAGTGAGTGATTTTGTTTCCTGGGGGGCATAGATCTAAAATTATGGGGTCCTTATGATCATGGATCCAGGTTTCAGTAATGAATAGAAGGTCGAGATTGTCTGTCGTAATCCAGTCTGTTATTATTGTTTTGTTGACTACTGATCTGGCGTTTATGTATCCCACTTGAATTGTTTGGTAGGGGTCAGTTAGGTTCGAAGTTGTGTTAATTTTTATTAGTTGTCCATTCTCTTGCAGTCTGGGTTTGTTATGTCCTTTCTTTCCTTTGTATTGATTTTGTCCACGTGTAGTAATTCTTCTGTTGTTTTGGTTGTTGTTATTTTGGTGAGGTGTATTATATCTGGGTAGTCTATAGAGCTTGTGTATTGTGGGTATATTGTTGGTATCTGTGAGAGGTTAGTGTGTGGTGAATTAGGGATAGGGAGTAGATTATTAGGAGTAGTTTGGCAGTGTTCATTTTGGCGTTAATTCACTTTGGGTTGTTAGATGATCAGGTATGATGGTTGCGCTGTTGGTCTTTGGCACTATGAGAAAATACCAGCTGATGCCAGGGTCCATTTGGGAGCCATTTCGTAGGAAAAGATCTAAGTGTTGTTGTAGTGGACAATACGCTGAATTAAGGCGAAGACTGTTGGATGCACGGGATTGCTGTCCTGGGTGCAGGGCAGTGTGGCTTTGGATACCGTATTGTAAAAGTCCTTCTTTTTTTTTTTTTTTTAAAGTATTTTTATTACTTTTTTAACATACATGGAACATATGCTAATAACAACAATTGAACCATTTTCCTGAATGTTCAATCCTCTACCCCCCCCCCCCCCCCCCAAACACATAATATTGATAATGACCGTTATGTCTACATGGTGCTGCTTTGTCCTAGTACCATATTAAGGAGTTACTATAAGTTTGGGTGCATCCAAATCCACGCCAGCTGTCAGTCTCCATGCTGTATACTTGTCCCATTGTTTATAGATGTCTTGTCCACAAGGAGGGTGAGCCCTTAGGTCCCGTAAGGCCCAGAAGGACCTCAAAGGACAGCCGTGCAACCCCAAGTCTTCACCCGCGGCAACCGCCGTTCACCAAGGGTTGAGCCCCCAGCTGCAGGCGGTCAACGGGACTTCAGGAACCGCGGGGTTGACGGACTGACCTGGACTGGAACCGGGAGAGAAGCGGGCAGGTGGAATAGAAATGTCCACAAACTGGCAGCAGATCAGGGCAGGCAGCTAACAGCGTAGTCGGAGTTAGGCAAGAGGTCAAGGCAGGCGGCTAGTAGAGAAGTCAAAGTCAGGCTAGAGGTCTAGGCAGGCAGCTAGGCAGGGATAACCAGGGAACAGTCCAAAGTCCAGAAACAGCAACACCAGGAAAACGACGAAACACAGGAACCACGGAGATTGGCCTCAGGAACAGAACCTGAAGCAAAGTGCTAGCTCAGTTCCCTTCCTTAAATACAGTACAACATCAGCCGCCCCGCCCCCGAAGGTACAGCCGACCAATCCGGCCCTGGGTATCGGCAGAGCCCCTCTGATTGGCTCTGTCCGACTCCCCAGGCGGGACCACTAACTTGGCCTCCCAATCCGGCACCTCAGAGGCGGAGCTCCGGGCCCTCCCGCCCGGGAGGGAAGAAGACGCCGGCCATCGCGCCTCGGCACCGCCTCCTTCGGCGGCGCAAACATAGCCCCCATAGCCGGCGACCGAGAGACCGGCGGCCGCAGTCGCCGGCCTTGGTCCCGGACGGAACGGCTATCACTGCGGCAGCCCCCGGCTCCCCGCCGAGGCCTCCGGACCGCTACCCCTCACCGGAGGAGCCGGAAGGAGCGCGGGACGAGACAATAAAATTGTGTAATCCGTCCTGCCTTTATTGCAGTTATTTTAGACATTTGATAGAGATAATCCATCTTATGTACCACCTTTATCACTGGCGGCATCGTGGGTTGTTTCCACGCCGAGGCCAATGCAATCTTCCCTGCGACCAGCCACACCGAGGCCAGTCAATGTGTTGTTGATGGAATGGCTGCTGGTTGAAAATGCAATAGGCACGTCTCAGCCTTAAAGTCATATGGTTTCCCTATGATTTTTTCTAGCATCTGAATTAGGTAAAACTCCTTCTAAAGTTAGAGATAGCAGCATATAGTACACAGTCCCTGTTTAGGTAAGCCAGTTCCTAGATGTGGCTTTGGATGCTGAATTGTAAAAACTCCTTTCAAAGTTAGAGATAGCAGCATACAGTAAGCAGTCCCTGATTAGGTAAGTCAGTGCCCCCTTTTTTTTTTTTTTTTTGCTTTCTACAACACCTTGTGCTCTGGTTTATTTGTTCCTATCTTGGAAGTCCTTTGTGCTGCTTTTTGCTGTGTACCTTGGCCCTCTTCATTGTAGACTGTTCCACTTACCCACAAATAAAAGATCACTTTTGTTTTACCGTTGCTGATCAATTGTGTGTGATCCCTTGGATTAAAAATAATGTAATTCTGAAAAACAAAAATAATGATCAATACAAAGTTCTTATTGATATCTAAAAGGTGCTTACCCCGTGTGAACATAATGGAAAATTCTCTTTGGACAATAGCACTTACAGATTCTAATGAAACTGCACATAAATACCACATGATTTTATTTTTTAAAAATCATACATCTGTTATCTAAAGAAACAAGGAGAAATTCGTTCTTACCTGCTCATTTGCTTTCCTTTAGTCCCTCAGGACCGGCCCAGAATGTGACTGATGGGCTGTGCACGCCTTCCAGCAGGTGAAGACTGAGAACTCTGACTCTAGAGAGAGCCAATAACAGCCCTGGCTAGCTAGAGATAGATTCAGTATAATCATAGCAAAGCAGAAGAAGAAAAGGAAAGAACCATATTTTGTGCAACCGGGAAACTTGAGCAGCCACCAACAACATACTATCAATGAGCATGTACCTGTTGTGAAAGTAAATATATTTGCTGCACATTTTTTTGTTTGTTTGGGTTTTTTTGTAATAACAAAGACACTGCAAAAACACAATGCAGCTCTATTTAAACTCCACAAACCGAAAACAAAACGAACTTCCTCACTTCAAATAATTACAAGGAGGAATCTGGGCCGGACCAGAGGGACTAAAGGAAAGCAAATTAGCAGGTAAGAACTAATTCCTCCTTCCTAGCCTTTTCGTGGTCCTGCAAACAATAGAAACAGCCGATCAGTGGCCCAAAACTCTTCAGTTCATCAAACATAGCACTTCAGACTTCTATCAATGTCTAATCTATGTAAAGAGAAAGAAACAGAAGCCTCCACCTGCGAAAAGTAAGGCAAGGAAATCGACTAATTGACATGAAAAGGGGAAAGCACCGCCAGTAAAAAGGATGGGACCGGCCTCAACGATACCATTTCCTCTGAGAAAACTAGAAATGGTTCCCTACAAGACAAGGCGTGCAACTCCAAAATATGCTGTGCTGAGGTGATAGCCACCAAAAGTACCACTTTGAGAGAAAGATCCTTAATAGTGGCTTGCCGAAGACGCTCAAAAGGCGCCTTAGATAAGGCAGACAGTACCAAATTCAAATCCGGTTGAATAGGAGGCCGCAATCTATTGAACCCCTGGAAAAAATGAAAGACATCTGCATGCAGGGCCAGGGAACGCCCCTATAATGGACCCCGAAAACAAGACAGCGCCGCCAACTGCACCCAAAGGGAAGACAATGACAACCCCTTCTCCAAACCACTCTGAAGAAATTCCAAAATCTGAGCAACCGATGCCCAAAGGGAGGCCACCTGCATGTCCTCACACCAGTCCTCAAAAATACACCAAACCCTAAAATAGGCAAAAGAGGTGGATTTCTTGCACAAACGCTAAAGGATATGAATCATCCCCGAGGAATAACCCTTCTTCAGCAGTTGCGCCCATTCAACAACCAAGTCATAAGTGCTAGTCAACCCACGTCAGGCATTAGAATGGGACCCTGCCTCAGAAGACCGTCCTGCTGAGGAAGGTGAAGAGGATCAGCTACTTGCAGCTGCATCAGATCCGCATACTAGGGATGACAGGGCTAAATGGGGATGACCAAGACCACCCGAATGCTGTGACTGCGAATTTGCTGGAGAACATGACCAATGAGCGGCCACAGAGGAAACACAAACAGGAGATCCTGAAGAGGCCAAGGCTGCGCCAACATATTGAGCCCTTTCCGACACCGGCTCATTCATGGTTGACTATGAGTTGGAAGGCTGCAGGAACCAGACTCCACTCTCCAGGATCCAGATGATGTCTACTGAGGAAATCCTCCTCCAGATTGTCGACCCCTGCAACATGCATTGCTGACAGCAACCACAGGTTCTGTTCCGCCCAGGCCATAAGAAAGGCCGATACACTAGAAAAGGGCTCTTCGTGCCCCCCCCTGCTGACTGACATAGGCTACCACCGTCACATTAGCCAAGAGGACTTACACGTCTTGGAAGCATACCAAGCCGTGAAAGGCCATCAGGGAGAGATGTATCACCTGAGTCTCCGGGCGATTCATGGACCATCGGGATTCCATCTCCAACCAGCTTCCCTGAGCCACTTGCCAGAGACAATGAGTTCCCCATCCAGAGAGGCTCACATCCATCATCACAAGTACCCAATCTAGTGGATTCACAGGAATGCTCCAACTCAGATGACAGGGGTCCAGCCACCACCGAAGCCTGAGATGCACCGCTCAGTGGAGCCATACTCAGCATGACAGAGGGTCCACTTGAAGAGACCATTGTAATCTGAGCTATAATCTTCTGCCTTCTGGCCTCCGGAAGAGACATCATCACATTCCGGGTGTTGAAATGCACCCCTAGGTACTCCAACATCTGGCTGGGAACCAGCGAACTTGGTTACATTGACTATCCATCCTAGATGCTGGAGCAGCAGCACTACCTGGGCTGTAGCTGTCCTTGATTGACCCTGCCTGAATCAGCCAGTTGTCCAAGTATGAATGCACCAGAACTCCCTCCTAGCGCAAATGGGCCACCACCACCACCATTACCTTGGAGAAGGTTCTCAGTGCCGAGGCTAGGCCGAAGGGCATTGCTCGAAACTGGTAATGATCCCCAGCACCACAAAGCAAAGATATTTTCGATGATCCAGGAGCATCAGAATATGCAGGTACGCCTCAGGCAGACCCAGGGATGTGAGAAACTCTCCTGGCTGAACTGCCATGATAACCGATCGGAGGGTTTTCATGCGAAAAGGAGAAACACTCAAAAGCTCAATTCATTCGCTTGAGATCCAAAATTGGGCACTAAGAACCCTCCTTTTTGGGCACCACAAAATAAATTGAATATCTCCCAGATCCTATCTTGCCAAGAGGTACTGGAACTACTGCCCAAAGAGCCAACAGACACTGCAAGGTCAGACGGCCGGCCCCTGCTTTGACTGGCGACTTGCAAGGAGAAATGAGGAAGGCATATGGAAGATGACGACGAAATTCCAGGGCATAACCATTCCGGATAATATCGAGAACCCACTGATCCGACATTATACGGACCCAGCTCCAGTAAAACCACTGCAATCTGCCGCCTATGGGCACCACCAAAGGCTGGGTCCCCCTCACATCACTGAGAGGACTGGGCACCCCCGGCACCTCTGGAACAGCCTCCAAGGCCCCCTCTTCTACCGCCTCAAAAGGAAGGAAAGGACTGAAAGGACTGGCCTCTATTCCAAAAACGAGCCCGCTGTGACCCAGTGCCTCTACTAGGCTGATATCGCCAACATTCCCGAAGGGAACCTCAACCTGCCGACTGGGCAGCTAATCGTGACCTATCCTCTGAAAGCCTAGGCACTTTAGACTCTCCCAAGCTCTTAACCAACTTCTCTAATTCTTCCTGGAACAGCAACTCGCCCTTAAATGGGAGCTGACTCAAACAGACCTTGGAAGTTACATTCGCTGCCCAATTCCGGAGCAACAAAAATCTCCGCTCAGCTACCACCAGGGCTAGGTTCTTCGCGGTGGCGTGGACTAAGTCATACAAGACATCCGCCAGAAAGGCAGTACTCGGTTCCAAATTTACCACATCCGAAGAGGCCTGCGAAGAAGAGGAAGCTGGAGAGTCAGGCAACCACTTGGCCCACCGAAAAAAGGCCCGAGTCACAATCTCCACAAATAGCCGTCTGCAAGGCCAAGGCCGAAACCTCAAATGAACACTTCAGGAGCGCCTCCATCTGACAATCTTGAGGATCTTTGAGAGCCGTCTCTCCTTCCACGGTAATAGCCATCTTCTTGGTAACAACAAGATCTGACAAGGGGAGCTGGTAAAGCCGAGCCATTGCCCGACCTATACGTAAAGGAGAATCTGGAGCCTGCCACTGGTCGTCTACCAGCTCCTTCAGGTCTTTATGGTAAGGAAAATTCTGGAAAGGGTGACTAACCCCCTTCAAAAGGGGGTCACCCTTCCTGGTCACCTGAGGAGGATCCTCCAAAATCTTTAACATCTGGCGAACCTCTGATAATAGGCCAGGCAACTCCTGACACCAAAAATCCATACTACTGACGGGTCCTCCCCTAAAGGAACCGCTGAAGGGTCCTCTAAGGTCTCCTCATCCCAGGATTCACATTGGATGTGCTCCTCCTCTAGCATAGGCTCTGACCTCAGGGACAGTACCCATCCAAATCTTCCTCCGGGGACAAATGGGCCTTCTTATGTCCAAGCAGCATCACCGACGCTCCAGAAGACCCACCTAGGTCCCCATTGCCCATTTGCCCCTCCAAGGACTCTAGAAGAAGACCCCCGCTTCAGATAATATGCATTATGCAGCAGGAGAACAAATTCTGGCGAAAACGCTTTAGAAACTGTAGAGGCATCTTGCCTAGAAAGTACAGGAGGCGCCCTTCCCGATTCTACAACATGGTCTGCCGGAGACAAAATGGCGGACGTTCCCACCACCACCACCACTGCGTCTGAGCCCGAAAGTGCTGCCGAAGCAGCATCCCCCGCCACGGTCTCCTTCACCAATTGCGGGACCTTTGATCCCAAACCCCCTACTTCTGGAACACTCGATTTGGGCTGAACCCCAAGAACCTGAGCGGGCTCTTCACAGACACGGCAAAGGCTGCTGTGGGCAGAGAACATGCGGCGCGCCTAACAGGCCGCACAGCAGCAGACCTTCTCAGTCTGCGGCAACATGTGGGCCAGCGTTGCCTAGCGAAACATGTCCCAATGCCTATATACTCCCCTGCCCCAGAGAATCCAGCAACTGAACCGACGCCAAACTGCGTCACCGTGCTCATGGCTTTTTTTCTTTTCTTTTTACCGGACTCCCTGCATACAGCTCCAAACCTCTTAGGCTGTGGGGGTTTTGGGTTTTTTTTTTTTACATTACACGGTGCTCACCGCCAGTCCAGGATCTCCTCAAGGAACTCCTTCCAGGCACAGCGGGGGAGGAGGCTGAGGCACAGCACTCACCAAACAAGAAGAGTGGGGGGGGGGACCTGGAATCCAGAGTGTGCACCCCCAACAAGACGCAGGGGCCAAATCCCAATACCCAAGAGCCCTAAAATTGAACTTCTATTACTTCTGTTCCCTTTATTTTCTTTTTGTTCTTTATTTATTTCTTTAAAACAAATGTCCCCAGAAGCAAAACCAGGAGCTATGAGCCTTACCAATGGGGAACACCCAAAAAAAAAAACCCAAAGAAGGACAGGGTTGCACAGACTCACCTACCTCTGCTGGGAGATTGAGAAATACTGAGCAGGCCACAGTTGCACAGTCCCTTATATAGGTGTCACTAGTCAGTAGTTCTCAGTCTCCCTTTGCTGGTAGTAGAGCATATTACCCACTCGTCGGGAATAGTCTGGAGTAGATGATAAGGAATAAATAATTTACATGTAAAGTCATGTGGTAGCCATGTTAGTCCACTTTTAAAGGTAATAAACAGAGATAAAACAAAACAAAGAAAACAAAACAAGATATCTATTTTTTGGACAAACAGTATATTTCTGATCTGAAAACTAATCAAAAAATGTATTGTTAGGCCAATAAAAAAGGTATCATCCTATTTTCTTTGCTTTGTTTTATCTATATTTATTACCTTTAATTTGTATGTAGTCCCCTAAATGATAAGATAAATCTGGTTACCTGTTGATCAAAGCCTGATGGTAGCTCCACACTACAGATGGGCTTTTCCACAGCTAATGTCCAGTTCCATATGCAAACCCTCTGAAAGACAGAAAAAGCCAACACAGTAATAAAAACCAAACCAAACATGATTCATTAATGGTAAAGGAGAAATTAGTTCTTACCTGCTAATTTGCTTTCCTTTAGTCCCTCCGGTCCGGCAGGGCCAGTCTTAGCAATTGCGGGGCCCTGTGCAGACCAGTTCGGTGCCCCCCCCCCCCCCCCCCCCCCCCCGCAGTGCCACCTAGCCACACCCCATCTAGCACTGCCCCTTGTTGACAAGATATGTTTTAAACATTTTCTTTTATTTCAAATAAAGACAAATTAAGCAAAACTTGTATAGAAAAACTAATTCAAACATGTAATATGCTATAGTAGGAAACCTTTGGGTTTAAACCATGTGCATGTAAGGACTAGATAAATTAATTAAAACAAATCTCCTTAATACGTAATACTTGGTAAAAATAATGAAACAGTGATTGAATATTCAGATGGCAAGCAGCCTGAGGCAACAGGTTTATTTTCCACTGAACATAATTAACATTGTATGAACTTGGCTGCTAATAGTGTGCTGAACTGGACAATGTTGGCACATTTAGCCACACCCTTTTACCAGACACGGCGCACATAAACAATAATCATTGAAAATTATTACACCAGTACAGGAGAACAAAAATAACTTGTTTTTTTTTTCATTATAAATAATTTCTGTAAGCTGTTACAGCGCCAGTATACCCAAAATGACACAAACCAAATTAGCATACAGACTCTGCATGCAGCACAATACCAGAACAGAAAAACACATAGCTATACATTGAAAAATAAGATAGCAGATGTAAATTCTCAAATTGGACATATTCCAAACACTAAAATGAAAATAAAATGATTTTTTTCTACCTTTGTTGTCTTTGTTTTTCTGATTATGTTGGTCCTAGTCTCTGATTGTGCTGCTACCTTAACTCCACTTCCAGGGCTTCCTGTCCATTTATTTCTTTACTTGTCTCCTTTCTTCGTCATTTCTTGCCCTACAGGTAAGGATGAACTAGAATTCCCTCTTTCTTGATAGCTGCTGCCACTACCACCATAACTTTCGTAAACATGCGAGGGGCTGTAGCCAGGCCAAAAGGCAGTGCCAGAAACTGATAATGCTTGCCCAATACTGCAAAGCACAGAAAACGTTGATTCATGGGCCAAATCATAATGTGCAAATAGGCTTCCGCTAAATCTAGTGCAGTTAAAAACTCTCTGGCCCGAGCTTCCACTATGACCAAGTGCAGAGTTTCCATACGAAAACTGGATAATCTGAGACGCTGATTGACCGCTTTGAGATCCAGAATCAGTCTGAAAGAACCTTCTTCTTTCGGGACGATGAAGTAAATGGAATACTAACCCTGTCTGAGCTCTGAAGAGGGAACTGGACAAATAGCCTGAAGGTCGAGAAGCCTTTTTAGAGTATCCCTGACCACACCCGCCTTGAGACGAGAACGACAGGGAGACTACAGGAAGGCAACTGGAAGATGCCGCACAAATTCTAAGGTATACTCTTCTCGAATAACCTCTAGCACCCATTGATCGGAGGTAATCTGGACCCACCTCCAATAAAACTGTGTTAAGCAAGTTTCCACAGGAATCAGAGGCTAGACCTGGAAATCTTCATTGTGCAAGATGAACAGTAGACTGGAAAGAGGCTCCCAAATCTCTGCCTCCCCTTCGAGAACAACGAAAGGACTGATTTCTCTGACAGAAAAGGAACCGCTGAACTGAAGCCACTCTACCTGGTCTATACCAGTGAAAATCGCGTCCCCATCTGTAGCCTGAAAACAGACCGCACCCCAACGCCCTAGGCCAGTCCTCAGGAATCTGTGGCACCTTAGTATCTCCCAGACTGCAGACCAAGTTATCCAACTCCTCACCAAATAACAAGGAACCCTGAAAAGGAAACCTACTGAGCTTAGACTTGAAAGCCACATCCGCTGACCAACCTTGTAGCCAAAGAGACCGTCTTGCAGCTACACCTAAGGCCACAGACTTAGATGATGTTCTCAGCAAATCATATATAGCGTCTGCCAAAAAGGCCGATACCATCTCAATCTTTGACACTTCGGCATCTATCAAGGTCAGATCATCCGAAGTTTATCCAGGACCCTCTCAGACAAGCTGAAGTAAGATCTAGCTACCAAGGAACTGCAAACAGCTGCCTGGACTGCCAAAGCAGACACATAGAAACTACTCTTTAACAAAGCCTCCATATAGCGATCCTGAACATCCTTAAGCGCAGTGCCCTCATCCACGGGGACAGTATTCCTCTTAGTAACCGCCGAGACTACTGTGTCCACTACATGAGGCTTAAGAAGGGATTTGTCCGAATCAGGGACCAGATAAAGACGAACCATAGACTTAGCGAGCCTAAAAGAAGAATCCGGCACACCCCACTGTGCCTGATGTCCCTCATATCCTGTTGCATACGAAAGTTCTTAACTGGCCTACAAATGCCCTTCACTAGGAGATCCACCATATGTCCCTCTATGGGAAGGGCCTCCTCCTCCTCAAAACATAAAGTAGTAGTCACTAAAGAAATCAGCTCTTGTAAATCCTCTTTGTGAAAAATTCTAACCACCGACGGATCCTCCCCAGGGAGGAAAGGCTTAGCACCCGAGTCTACCTGACTAGAGCCTTCAGCAACCTGTCCTTCACTTTAAAAATCTGGCTCCTCCAAAGAGGGCATCTCCTGGTCTGGTTCAGAACCCAGGTCTTCTTCCAGATCTCAAGACTCCCTAGGTCAATTAGGAGAGACAAGCTGCCCCCCCCCCCCCCCCCAAGAACCTTCTCAAAGGAGATGAAGAGGGCCCAATTTGTGCAAAAGAAAGGCTTTGTACATCTGCAGGACGAATTCAGGAGGAAAACCTCCTCCTGACCCTGCTGATAGAATAGGTAGACTCCCTGCAGCCTGTTCCACCGAAAGAATCAGCAGAGAGGCAGGCCGATCTCCCGACACAGACATGGAAAGCAAGAAGGTGGCATTTTCCGCAAGAACTGGAGCCAACGGTTTATCCTTCCCAACACCCGAATCTTTACTACCCAAGACCGATGATGACGAGGCTGAGAAAGTGTGACCTGCCTCCGACAAAACTTCTAATGCGGTGCAGTAATTACATCATCTGTTTGCTCCAAGGCCCCACCACTGACACACTGCACAGCTGTGGAGTTTCCCTGCCATCATGCCAAGAAGCAAAACACTGGTGCAGCTTTTTTTTTAAGCGGGAACTCCTACACAGACGCCGGAGACACTAAAAATAGAAACCGAGGCAAGCCACAACAAAAAGAGGAAAGGAAGCTGCCTTGCTCACTTGCACCTCTGCCAATAACTGGGCAATAAACTTTTTTTAAGCGGTTGCCTCTCCTACTACTACTAAACATTTCTAGAGCGCTAGTAGGGTTATGCAGCGCTGTACAGTTTAACAAAGAAGGACAGTCCCTGCTCAAAGGAGCTTACAATCTAAAGGACGAAATGTCAAGTTGGGGCAGTCTAGATTTCCTGAATAGAGGTAAAGTGGTTAGGTGCCAAAGGCGACATTGAAGAGGTGGGCTTTGAGTAAGGATTTGCCTTAAACGGCTCTTCCCCTGAAGAGACTAAGGCAATTACAGAAATAAGCAGTGCACCGTGCTGACAATAGACAGAACTTGGGGAGAGGGACCCAGCCACCAGCGTGTGACACCTCTGAGGCTATCAGAGACCCACATGGGCCTCAGCCTCCACAACCAGGCAAGAGACAGCAGATGCACAGAATGAAAAGAAAATACTCCTGAGAGCAATAAAACTCTGCTACTCCCCAAAGTACTAACTATTCTGAAACTCAAGGAAAGAAAAAGAAAGCAGAAAGTAAGGAGACTGAAGGGCTCACCTCACCACCTTCCAACTGCTGGAGACTGAGAATACTGGGTCTGTCTCTAGCTGGCAGGGGCTCTTATTGGCTCTCTCTCTCGAGTCAGAATTCTCAGTCTCCACCTGCTGGAAGGTGTGCACAACCCATCAGTCACATTCTGGGCCAATCTGAAGGGACGCTAAGGAAGCAATTGTTTATAGTATGCATGCAGACAGGTAGCCATATTTCAAATCTTTATTACAATCCCTGGAACGTCTGGCGAGCCTACATCATCCTAACTGATAAACATAAGAATATTTAGATTACAGTATAGTCAGCCAGGTTAGGATCCCAACAGGCTGATTCTCAAAGCTGGGCGCTAAAGCCCACAATGTAACAACACTGCCAAAATAATAGTGCAGGGATGCTCTAAGGAATCAGTCTGCAAATGATATGCACGCTTAATTCATCCAAAAATAAGTGAGGAAACGTTTTGTGGTAAACATGGCCTTTTTGTGCACATGCTCAGACAACACTGGCAGTGCAAGCACATATTGGCACTGGTCTGCACCTTTAAATATGAGCCTTTCAAAAATTGTTTGAACTTAAAATTTTTAAAGGCTCATATTTAAGTGCAGAACAACAGGTGTTGATCTGTGCTTTCACATTCAGTTTTGCTCAGACTCGAATACATGCTTGATTTTCACTTTAAGCGCTTAAAAACTTCATGAGCTTCCTTCCACTTGCAAAAGAGGACAAACCCCTCTGTTTAATGTGACAAACTGAAATCTTCTACTGAAAACCTTCAATGCTACCCCTGAGCTAGTGTAAGTTTTCGGCACTAATGGCCATCATTTGCTTCTGTGCATTGCAGCATTGCTATCTGAGCATTGGGAAGGAACACTAACTGACCTCATTTGCATCCATTTAAATGAACTTCAATACAATTTATGGCAATGTTTAGTGCACATCTTAACACCCACGCTCCAGTACTTTGAGCAGTCTATGCATAATAATGTGTGCATAAATCATGCGATTAGGCTATGAGCATTAGCCCCAAAGTTAGTAAAGGTTTTCCCTCACTTTGTTAGAAGTTGCAATGAGCTTTAGTAAATTAAGCCCCGACGGCACCAGTGTACTGATATGCATATAAGTAACCTGCAAGTAACCAATGGATTCAACTAACTCTCAGGTGTGAGCTCAATTAGATATAATTATTTTCGTGTGCAAACAATGCCATGTGTAGTCGTCAGCCAGCCGACAATAGCCTCATTGGCTCTATGAAGTGCTGCCAAATCACTGTCCAGCTGAGTCAGCGGACAGGAGTCAACAACATCAGACACTCTCTGTACTTCTCTGCAACTTCACAGGTTACTATGCGCCTTTGCCCATCTCTTGAAGCAAACTCTGCAATGATCCTATCAAGTGCAGGAGAACTTGAGGAGGGACTATTGGCAACAGAGGAGATTAAATACTGGCTGTCAACACCTCCGGTGTTGTCTGCGGAGGTTCCCGGGGTCAGCTCGTTTTCTGCTGATGTGTCCTCGCACTCGGGTGACTGTTTTGTTGACTGCCGATTGTGTGTTCATATATCTTGTGGGTATCTTGGTGTATGTATCATAACTGATTTTATTGTATTTGATAGGGGAAAATTAGGTTCTTACCTTGATAATTTTCTTTCCTTTAGTCACAGCAGATGAATCCATTAACTGATGGGTTGTATCCGCCTACCAGCAGGTGGAGATAAAGAACATTGAAAGCACATGGTGTTCTAGGACGCCCAACCCCCTCTGCCTTCAGTATATGAAATTTCCAAAGCAGAGTCAATAAAAAAAGGCAATATAACATAAACTTTCCTCACAGAGAACAAACGTCCCAGAACCGGGGCAATAACCAAACAAAGGAGGGATGTTATCAACCTCCCACAATAAAAACAGCATGTAGAAACTTTGATAGCTTGTCTTCAAGTACAACATCTGATAGCTTGTCTGTATGCAACATATGTACAAAAACTAAAGTCAGACAGTGAGGGATCATGGATTCATCTACTGTGACTAAAGGAAAGAAAATTATCAAGGTAAGAACTTAATTTTCCCTTCCTTGTCATCAACAGCAGATGAATCCATTAACTGATGGGATGTACCAAAGCACTCCCTAAGTAGTGTGGGAACAGCCAACTCCGCGAGCAAGCACTTGCGCTCCAAAATGCGCATCCTGCCGCGCTGCCACATCCAGCCTGAAATGCCACACAAAAGAGAGCTGAGAAGCCCAGGTAGCCGCATGACAGATCTCCTGAAGAGAAAAAAAACACCCGTTTCAGCCCACGAAGAGGACATTGCCCTTGTAGAGTGCGCTTTAAACGCTTCAGGCAGCGACCGCCCTGAAAGCAGATAAGCCGAAAAAATGAGTTCCTTAAGCCATCGGGCTATAGTGGCCTTAGACACCAGAAACCCTCGTTGGGGACCTTCCAACAGAACAAGTAAATGATCAGAATTCCTAAACTCATTTGACATCTGCAGATACTGCCACAGAGCCCTGTGGACATCCAAAAGGCGCAACTGCCCAAAGAAGTCCGAAAACGCCTCCTTAGAAAAGGAAGGAAGAAAGATGGACTGGTTTGAGGTGAAAAGCTGAAACCACCTTAGGCAGAAAAGAAGGCATCATACGAACAGTTACCCCAGATTCCGAGAACTGCTGAAAAGGATCCCGACAAGAAAGAGCCTGAAGCTCAGACACTCTTCTAGCCGACGTCATTGCCACTAAAAAAACTGTCTTGAGAGTCACATCCTTCTCAGAAACCCATTTAAGAGGCTCAAACGGAGTTCGCTGGAGCGCCTTCAACATGAGCCCCAGGTTCCAAGCCAGACAAGGTGACCGCAAAGGAGGAGGGAGACGAAGCGCCCCTCTGAGAAAATGGAGAATATCCGGATTAGCAGCAAGGGACAACCTGGAGACTTTCCCCCGGAAGCAGGCCAGCGCTGCCACTTGAACTCAAAGGGAATTGTAGGCCAGGCCCTTCTCTAGCCCGTCCTGCAAAACGTCCAATCCGAGGTGATGAGAATCACCAATCCTCAGTGCAGACGAATTCGAAGTAGCACTCGCCCTATCAAGGGCCAAGGCGGGAACACATACAGGAGGCCCGAGGGCCAAGGTTGAGCCAGGGCATCCAACCCCGCCGAGCGAGGATCTCTCCTTCTGCTGAAAAAGCGAGGGACTTTGGCATTTACGCTTGACGCCACGAGATCCAAGCCAGGAGTCCCCCATCTTGGATAGTAGGACAGGGCACATGTCCAGCAGTGGTACCTATGCTATTTGGCAAGAATATCCCTACAGTTAAATCTTTTAGATACCTTGGGGTTATAATTGATTCTGCTCTGACTTTCGAGGAACAAATATCTGATGTAGTGAAAAAATCTTTTTTCCATCTTAGGAGACTTCGGTCAGTTAGGAATTCAATTAGTAAGGATTCCCTTAAAACGTTGACATCTGCTTATATTACCTCACGCTTAGACTACTGTAATATCATATATTCAGGGATCACCCAAGCTAGCTTGAAGCGATTACAAAGAATACAGAATACTGCAGCACGTATGATTTGTAGGGCCCGGAGGGATGACAGAGTAACACCTTTGCTACATCAACTGCATTGGCTTCCAGTTGAAGCAAGAGTTAAGTTTAAAGCCTTAGTCTTGACCCATAAGGCCTTTTATACACTAAATCCTGACTATCTGTCAAATCTAACTATTCCTTACACTGCCACACGAACCCTTAGATCCCTGACAGATAACAGGTTAGTGATTCCTCCTCTTGCTAGGGCTAGATGGGAATCTACACGGAATTCGGCTTTTTTCTATCTGTCTCCCTCTCTTTGGAATGGCCTTCCAAAAGAGATCAGACTTGAGAAATCTTACTTTCATTTTCGGAAACTTTTGAAAACCTTCTACTTTATCGAGTATGTAGATCAGAATTTAGAATAATGGAAGAAAGGTTATAAATGGGCATCTGTAATATATACTAAGTCAAAACTGTATTATCTGTCTGTGTAGATTATATTATGTATTTAATTTTGTATCTGCAGTGTTCTCCTGTGTATTAATCATGAGTTATATTGTTTTCATCTTATGTAGCTAGTTTGTTGGGTTTGCTGTGCTTTCCTGTAATGATTGGAGTTCTAATGTTTGTCCAATTTGTACTTATTGTACTGCTTTTTTTTTTTTTTTTTTTTTATAAATTGTAAACCGTTCTGTCTTGCAGTAGCAATAAGATACGGTATATAAATTGATGTAAATAAAATAAAAAATAAATAAATAAATTTGGCACAAATCTAAAGAAGAACTTCATCTGCCAGTTCCCATTCCGCTGGGTCGATTTGATGTCTACTGAGGAAATCGGCTTGCACGTTGCTCTGACCAGCTATGTGAGCCACGGACAGCAGCTCTAGGTGGAGCTCGACCCAGTCGTAGATCTGAGACGCCTCCGCAGCCAGGGCCCAGCACTGAGTGCCGCCCTGGCGATTGATGTAGGCCACTGCTGTCGTGATGTCCGACAGAACTCGGACAGGAAAACCCTTCAGCGTCCTGTGGAAGGCTCTCAGTTCTAAGCGATTGATGGACCATCCCGCTTCCGCGGTGGACCACAGACCCTGAACACAGCGTCCCCGGCAATGAGCTCCCCAGCCCGAAAGGCTGGCATCCGTTATCACCAGACACCAAAAAGGAAGAGCCAGTGGCATCTCCTGCTACAGCCTGCTGTCGGAAAGCCACCAATCCATACTTCGCTGGGCCGCAGCAAGCCACCTTAGTCTGCGTTGGTATTCCTGAGAAATCGGAGACCATTGCTGAAGCAGAGCAAGCTGCAGCGGTCTCATGTGAGCTCTTGCCCAGGGAACCACCTCTATGGTGGCCGTCATCAATCCCAGGAGCTGAACAAAGTCCCAAGCTCGAGGGCGAGGCATCCACAGGAGGACCTGATTCTGAAGCTTGAGCCACCTGCTGTCGGGAAGAAAAACGAACCCCGAATCCGTGTCGAACCGGACCCTCAAATACTCGAGAGACTGAGAGGGGGTCAGGTGACTTTTGGGCATATTGACTACCCAGCCCAGAGTCTGAAGAACTGTAACAACTCTGGCTGTGGCAAGTTGACTCTCGTCTGCCGAATCCGCTCTGATGAGCCAGTCGTCAAGATAAGGGTGATCTCTGATACCCTCTTGCCTGAGAAAGGCAGCCACTACCACCATGGAAAAAATCCGAGGGGCAGTCGCCAGGCCGAAAGGCAAGGCGCGAAACTGGAAATGTTGGCTCAATACCGCAAACCGGAGAAACCGCTGATGCGGCGGCCAGATGGGAATATGCAAGTACGCTTCCTTGAGGTCCAGAGACGTGAGAAACTCTCCTGGCTGTACCGCCGCAATGACGGAGCGCAGGGTTTCCATGCGGAAGTGTCGCACTCCTAAGGCCTCGTTGACTCTGCGTAAGTCGAGGGTAGGTCTGAACAACCCACCTTTTCGAGGCACCACAAAATAGATGGTGTAGCGACCGCAGCCGCGTTCGGCGGGAGGAACCGGAACCACCGCTCCGAGCTTCAGCAACACCTGCAAGGTCTCGTATACTGCCACCCGCTTGACAGTAGTGCCGCATCAGGACTCCAAAAACGCGTCTTCTACTGGGATGGCAAATTCTAGCCTGTAACCTTCTCTCACTGATCCGAAGTAATCTTGGTCCACTCCTCAAAAAAGAGGGAGAGACGACCCCCTACTGCGGGAACCGACGAGTGGACCGGCGCCCCATCATTGAGGAGGACGCCCCTGAACTCCTGGACGTTGCCCGGATGCCACCGCGCGTTTGTCCGAACGAAAGGAGTTTCTCTGCTGGAAACGGGTACGTTGCTCATACCCCACAGAGCGCCCCGGGCGATATCTGCGAGCTTCGCGAAAACGTGGCCTGGAATAGGAGGGAAAAGAAGGACTTTTGGAAGAAGGCCTAGGCCTATTCTCAGGCAACCATTGGGACTTAGAGTCCCCTAGGTCCTTAACAATCTTCTCCAAATCCTCCCCAAATAAAAGAAGGCCCCGGAAGGGTAACCTCATCAGCCTTTGTTTAGAGGCCATGTCAGCCACCCAATGCCGGAGCCAAAGAAGGCAGCGGGCAGCAACCGCCACAGACATCTGCTTAGCCGAAGCTCTGACCAGATCATCACTTAACCCTCTATTGCCCCAGGTACAAATAAGTACCTGTATATGTAAGCCGCATTGAGCCTGCCATGAGTGGGAAAGCGCGGGGTACAAATGTAACTAAAATAAAATAAATAAAGGGCATCAGCCAAAAAAGACAGGGCGGACTCCATATGCGGGCCGACCTCAGCGAGGGAACCCGCTCCATCGGCGGGCTGCTCAACCGCCTGCTGCAACCAGGAAAGGCAGGCCTGGGCTGCATAGGAACTGCAAATAGCCGTCCTTAAGGAAAGGCCCGAGATATCAAAGGACCGCTTAAGCACGGAGTCCAGCTGCCGGTCCTGCATATCTTTCAAAGCGACCCCTCCCTCCACCAGGAGAGTAGTCTTTTTAGTCACAGCCGTGACTAAAGCATCCACTTTAGGCATCCCAAAGAGGGTCAACTGACTTTCCCTCAGGGGGTAAAGGTGACACACCACCTTCAAGGGACCCTCAGGGTCAGACCATTGAGCTGAAATAAGCTCTTGGATGCAAGCATGCACGGGAAAAGCCCGAGAAGGCTTCTTAGTGCTAGCCATCCTAGGATTAATAGAAGAGGCAACGCCCTCGTCAGGATCTTCAATACAAAGGGCCTGTAAAGCATCAGAAATGAGAGTTGGCAGCACGTCGCGGTGGTAAATCCAAACCGCTTTAGGGTCATTCAACTCCTGTGGCAAGCAGCCACCCTCGTCTGGATCATCAGTCTGTGAGGGCCTGCCAGACCCCTCAGACTCCCCAAAACTAGACCAGGCTGAAAAGTCCCCCTCAGACAGGGTATTCACTCGTCTACGCTTAGCATCAGCCAAAAGCTGGGGGGAAGAAATAAAGTCTCCAGCAGACGCTGGGTTATAAAGAACCGGAGGCAACCCAGCCCGACAGGAATTGTCAGGAGCCTCAGGCAGTGCTCTTTTTAACATAAAAGCCTTATGAATCAGCAGCACAAATTCAGGGGAGAAAAACTCACCCTGTACATCCATCCCCACATTGGGGGAAGCGGAGGCAAAAGCTCCTCTAGAAACCTCGAAACAAGGTGTCCCCCTGAACTCAGACCCCTCCACAACCGCAAGGGTCGTCACGTGGCACTTCCAAGATGGCGGCCGCTGCCAACTCCGGCGGGCGGGAAGAATCACCGCCCACCATGCTTGTGCCAGCATTAGCATCTAGGCAGCATGTGCTGCAAAGCCCCGCTGCTGATCTGCGTTTCCCACAGTGAGAGCAGCGGTTAACCCCTTCAGCAGCCATCAGATACAGAAAACAAAATGGCGCCTTCACATCAAAACTTACCCCACACAGAGCGCTGTCAGCGGGAACCTCCCCAGAGGAGCTGGGCACCACTCTCACCTCAGGAGACCGAGTCAAACGAGCTGCGGTCAAGCTGCACCAAACCAGGAGCTCAGGAGAAAGCCTCTCTCTGTTTTTTGTTTTTTTTTTACTGTGAGGAAAGTTAGAGGCAGGCAGCCACAGAGGAACTCCGGGAGGAGGGGGAATGGAGTAAGGCAGGGACAGGGAACACCAAGTATGCCTTTAAAGTGGGCACCACCAGCCACAACACCCCCTGCTCTACTGGCAAAGCACAGGAGCCACCCCAGGCAGAAATCCAGGCGCTGAGAAGCGACGTCCACACCTGCTGAGAGATAGAATTATACTGAAGGCAGAGGAGGTTGGGCGTCCTAGAACACCATGTGCTTTCAGTGTTCTCTATCTCCACCTGCTGGTAGGTGGATACAACCCATCAGTTAATGGATTCACCTGCTGTTGATGACAAGGAATCTGTAGTTGTCTGAGTGGTCTGTCTGTTTTTGGATTGTGATCCTTGTTGTGTGTTGTTCTGGCTTGACTTTTTGTTGTTGGTTTTGGGTACTCTGCTGGAGACTGAGATTTACTGGCTGCTTGGGGGGTTGGCAGGTGGCTTATACATTGTTAAGTTTTAGTGTTCTCAGTCTCCCTCTGCTGGTAGGCGTGCCTAACCCAAGCGTCTTGACCAGTCTGGAGGGTCACTGAGGAAACTACAATTACTACTCATAACAGAAACATGGCTACACCTAGAAGATGACCCAATACTGCTGGACCTATGCCCACCAGTTTACAAAACAATGCACATACACAGGAACAAAAAAAAAAGGAGGAGGAGTCATAATAATAAACAAGTCAACTTTCACTGTTGAGCCTGTCGCTAAACATTAATCCTCAGTGATCGAAATAATGGCATGCAAAATCACTGACAAAACACTAGCAGGTCAACTATGTATCATGATAGAGGTACAGTGGGGGAAATAAGTATTTGATCCCTTGCTGATTTTGTAAGTTTGCCCACTGACAAAGACATGAGCAGCCCATAATTGAAGGGTAGGTTATTGGTAACAGTGAGAGATAGCACATCACAAATTAAATCCGGAAAATCACATTGTGGAAAGTATATGAATTTATTTGCATTCTGCAGAGGGAAATAAGTATTTGATCCCCCACCAACCAGTAAGAGATCTGGCCCCTACAGACCAGGTAGATGCTCCAAATCAACTCGTTACCTGCATGACAGACAGCTGTCGGCAATGGTCACCTGTATGAAAGACACCTGTCCACAGACTCAGTGAATCAGTCAGACTCTAACCTCTACAAAATGGCCAAGAGCAAGGAGCTGTCTAAGGATGTCAGGGACAAGATCATACACCTGCACAAGGCTGGAATGGGCTACAAAACCATCAGTAAGACGCTGGGCGAGAAGGAGACAACTGTTGGTGCCATAGTAAGAAAATGGAACAAGTACAAAATGACTGTCAATCGACAAAGATCTGGGGCTCCACGCAAAATCTCACCTCGTGGGGTATCCTTGATCATGAGGAAGGTTAGAAATCAGCCTACAACTACAAGGGGGGAACTTGTCAATGATCTCAAGGCAGCTGGGACCACTGTCACCACGAAAACCATTGGTAACACATTACGACATAACGGATTGCAATCCTGCAGTGCCCGCAAGGTCCCCCTGCTCCGGAAGGCACATGTGACGGCCCGTCTGAAGTTTGCCAGTGAACACCTGGATGATGCCGAGAGTGATTGGGAGAAGGTGCTGTGGTCAGATGAGACAAAAATTGAGCTCTTTGGCATGAACTCAACTCGCCGTGTTTGGAGGAAGAGAAATGCTGCCTATGACCCAAAGAACACCGTCCCCACTGTCAAGCATGGAGGTGGAAATGTTATGTTTTGGGGGTGTTTCTCTGCTAAGGGCACAGGACTACTTCACCGCATCAATGGGAGAATGGATGGGGCCATGTACCGTACAATTCTGAGTGACAACCTCCTTCCCTCCGCCAGGGCCTTAAAAATGGGTCGTGGCTGGGTCTTCCAGCACAACAATGACCCAAAACATACAGCTAAGGCAACAAAGGAGTGGCTCAGGAAGAAGCACATTAGGGTCATGGAGTGGCCTAGCCAGTCACCAGACCTTAATCCCATTGAAAACTTATGGAGGGAGCTGAAGATGCGAGTTGCCAAGCGACAGCCCAGAACTCTTAATGATTTAGAGATGATCTGCAAAGAGGAGTGGACCAAAATTCCTCCTGACATGTGTGCAAACCTCATCATCAACTACAGAAGACGTCTGACCGCTGTGCTTGCCAACAAGGGTTTTGCCACCAAGTATTAGGTCTTGTTTGCCAGAGGGATTAAATACTTATTTCCCTCTGCAGAATGCAAATAAATTCATATACTTTCCACAATGTGATTTTCTGGATTTAATTTGTGATGTGCTATCTCTCACTGTTACCAATAACCTACCCTTCAATTATGGGCTGCTCATGTCTTTGTCAGTGGGCAAACTTACAAAATCAGCAAGGGATCAAATACTTATTTCCCCCACTGTATATAAAATAATGAGTGGAGTGGAAAAGATAGATATGGAGCATCTGTTTACGCTTTCAAAAAATACTAGGACAAGGGGGTATGCAATGAAGCTGGAGTGCAGTAAGTTTAAAACAAATAAGAGAAACTTTTTCTTTACTCAGCGCGTAATTCGACTCTGGAATTCATTGCCAGAGAATGTGGTTAAGGCGGTTAGCTTAGCAGAGTTTAAGAAAGGTTTGGACGGCTTCCTGAAGGAAAAGGCCATAGAATGTTATTAAAGGAACATAGGGAAAAATCCACTATTCCTGGGACAAGCAGTACAAAATGCTTTGCTCCATGGATCTTGTCGGGTGATTGTGACCTGGATTGGCCACTGTCGGAGACAGGGTGCTGGGCTAGATGGACCTTTGGTCTGTCCCAGTTTGGCGATGCTTATGTCTTATACTGTTCTACCGACCCCCAGGCAGCTGGACAAATGCTCAAGACAATTTCATACACTTTGGATCAAACACCTGCACAATCCAACAAAATGTCCTACTAATTGACGACATCAATCTGCACCTAGACAAACAGAACGACACTAACACCAAAAACCTAACGAACTTCCTAAACCAATGGAACTTCACAACAGCACACGGCACCACTTCCCACCCAAAAGATCACCTATAGGACTTGCTAGCCCACAGGCTACCAGCAAACAATAATCACACAATAGAGAACCACAAATGGGAAGAGGTACCATGGTAAGATCACAGCAAGCTCACTTTTACACTACAATGGAAAGCGAACAGAAAGAACAGAAAACCAAGATCACCCCATACACTCAAGACAAGAGGGAAAGTGGACAATCACAACTTCTGGAAAATAGTGTTGACTGAACATAGCAACCTAGAACCAAATGACATTCATTTTATGAGGAACTGGTATGAAACATACAAAAAATAAACCACTGGATAAAATAGCACCACTTAAAACAAAAGGAGAAATTAGATCTTACCTGCTAATTTGCTTTCCTTTAGTCCCTCCGGACCGGACCAGGATTGGACTGATGGGTTGTGCTCGCCTACCAGCAGGTGGAGACTGAGAAAAAACTCTGACTCTAGAGAGTCAATAGGAGCCCTGGCCATGTGACCTTAGCCTCAGTATTTGAATAACAAAGCAGGAAAGAAAGAAAGACCTTCTGTGCCGTATGGAATCTTAGCAGCCACAAATTCCTCAGCAAAACCGAGTACTAGAGCTCACCAGCAACTCTCACCAGAGAAGTGGTATGGCTCACTTGTATTATAGCTCACCAGCAACTCTCACCAGAGAAGTGGTATGGCTCACTTGTATTATAGCTCACCAGCAACTCTCACCAGAGAAGTGGTATGGCTCACTTGTATTATAGCACACCAGCAACTCCCACCAGAGAAGTGGTATGGCTCACTTATATTATAGCTCAGCAGCAACTCTCACCAGAGAAGTGGTATGGCTCATCTGCCATATCGCTCACCAGCAATTCTCACCAGAGAAGTGGTATGGCTCACTTATATTATAGCTCACCAGCAACTCCCACCAGAGAAGTGGTATAGCCCACCTAAAGTTTTACATATACAGTGGTGGAAATAAGTATTTGATCCCTTGCTGATTTTGTAAGTTTGCCCACTGACAAAGACATGAGCAGCCCATAATTGAAGGGTAGGTTATTGGTAACAGTGAGAGATAGCACATCACAAATTAAATCCGGAAAATCACATTGTGGAAAGTATATGAATTTATTTGCATTCTGCAGAGGGAAATAAGTATTTGATCCCCCACCAACCAGTAAGAGATCTAGCCCCTACAGACCAGGTAGATGCTCCAAATCAACTCGTTACCTGCATGACAGACAGCTGTCGGCAATGGTCACCTGTATGAAAGACACCTGTCCACAGACTCAGTGAATCAGTCAGACTCTAACCTCTACAAAATGGCCAAGAGCAAGGAGCTGTCTAAGGATGTCAGGGACAAGATCATACACCTGCACAAGGCTGGAATGGGCTACAAAACCATCAGTAAGACGCTGGGCGAGAAGGAGACAACTGTTGGTGCCATAGTAAGAAAATGGAACAAGTACAAAATGACTGTCAATCGACAAAGATCTGGGGCTCCACGCAAAATCTCACCTCGTGGGGTATCCTTGATCATGAGGAAGGTTAGAAATCAGCCTACAACTACAAGGGGGGAACATGTCAATGATCTCAAGGCAGCTGGGACCACTGTCACCACGAAAACCATTGGTAACACATTACGACATAACGGATTGCAATCCTGCAGTGCCCGCAAGGTCCCCCTGCTCCGGAAGGCACATGTGACGGCCCGTCTGAAGTTTGCCAGTGAACACCTGGATGATGCCGAGAGTGATTGGGAGAAGGTGCTGTGGTCAGATGAGACAAAAATTGAGCTCTTTGTAATGAACTCAACTCGCCGTGTTTGGAGGAAGAGAAATGCTGCCTATGACCCAAAGAACACCGTCCCCACTGTCAAGCATGGAGGTGGAAATGTTATGTTTTGGGGGTGGTTCTCTGCTAAGGGCACAGGACTACTTCACCGCATCAATGGGAGAATGGATGGGGCCATGTACCGTACAATTCTGAGTGACAACCTCCTTCCCTCCGCCAGGGCCTTAAAAATGGGTCGTGGCTGGGTCTTCCAGCACGACAATGACCCAAAACATACAGCCAAGGCAACAAAGGAGTGGCTCAGGAAGAAGCACATTAGGGTCATGGAGTGGCCTAGCCAGTCACCAGACCTTAATCCCATTGAAAACTTATGGAGGGAGCTGAAGCTGCGAGTTGCCAAGCGACAGCCCAGAACTCTTAATGATTTAGAGATGATCTGCAAAGAGGAGTGGACCAAAATTCCTCCTGACATGTGTGCAAACCTCATCATCAACTACAGAAGATGTCTGACCGCTGTGCTTGCCAACAAGGGTTTTGCCACCAAGTATTAGGTCTTGTTTGCCAGAGGGATTAAATACTTATTTCCCTCTGCAGAATGCAAATAAATTCATATACTTTCCACAATGTGATTTTCCGGATTTAATTTGTGATGTGCTATCTCTCACTGTTACCAATAACCTACCCTTCAATTATGGGCTGCTCATGTCTTTGTCAGTGGGCAAACTTACAAAATCAGCAAGGGATCAAATACTTATTTCCACCACTGTACATACCAGCAACTGAGCCCCCTAGCAACTCTCACCAGAGAAGTGATATGTCCCTCTTGTAGTAAAGCTTACCAGCAACTCCCACCAGAGAACAATCAGCCTGCTGTCCTCGGAGAATACCTTCTACAGGTATGTAGCATTCGCTTTCTCCGAGGACAAGCAGGCTGCTTGTTCTCACTGATGGGTGACGTCCACGGCAGCCCCTCCAAACGGAACGCCGTAAAAGAGATTTTTAGATTTTGCTTTGAAATCCTCCGGGGCCGACGTGACGTCACATATTCCAGCAACTGAGCCCACCGGCAACTCCGACCAGAGACGTGGTATGTCCCACTTAAAGTTCTGTATATATACTAGCATCTGTTTTTTGTTTTTTTTAATATTCTGTAAAAAACCAATGATGTAACTTGGGAAGGGCCTGGTCCGGTCCGGAGGGACTAAAGGAAAGCAAATTAGCAGGTAAGATCTAATTTCTCCTTCCTTAGCGTCCCTCCGGACCGGACCAGGACTGGACTGATGGGAAGTACCAAAGCAGTAATGTTATGGGAGGGACCCTATGAAACCTGGTGGAACTACTGGAGTTGCCAAGAGCGGCTACCGGCGATAGTGACCATTCAATGTACAAAAGTACTCTGAGGACCCCAAAACAAATCACTCTGCCAAGGAACAACCGATCATTTAGTCGTGGAATTTTTTTTTTTCTTTTTAGGCCTTACTGTAACTGTACTCCCAGTGAGGAGAGAAATAGAAGTTCTGATCTTCTTAATGCATCTAGATATAGTGAGGTAGAAACGACCAATATCTTACGCCAATCGGCTAGAAGAACAGAAGGACCATCCCAGCGCCGAAAATGGTCAATAGTTGTGACAGTTGAGCAATACCATGTAACAGCTCCCTTAATTGGCAAGATCTCTGTTAAACTCGAAATTATTGACCCCAGAACAGACAGAAAAAACTGATTGAGAAAGATGACACTCCGGTAGACAGAAAAGAAGGAACCAGAAGAGAGAGAGAGAGAGAGACACGGTCCGACGAGGCAACCGCAGCATAGCTGCAACTACTGAAGCAGCAAATCCTGTCTCAGTTCAAGAAGGCCGTAGGAAAACCACAGACTAAAATAAAAACAAGCTTGGCCTGAGTGAAAGATGGGACTCTGGAACAGCCTGGCCGAGCCAACCTGAAGATGTAGAAAAGACACCAAGTAAGACGCTGAAGATCCGCATATCCCGGATCTCAGGACCAATATGGAGCTGCCAGAAACACTAGACCCCCATGTGTCTCGATCTCCTGTAAAAGACGACCCAAGAGAAAAATTGGAGGAAAGAGATAGAGAAGACTACTGCTGCAAGAGGACATCTACCCCTGCCGCTTACGAGACTGTTCAGTGAGACACTAAGGTAGGAACCTGTGAGGACAGAGCAAAAGCAAAAGGTTCTAGAACTGAAGCACCCCAATAAGGAACTATCACCTGACTATCACCTGACAATAAGGAACTATCACCTGAGTCCATTCCCCTGAAAAAAAAACTGACAGTGACAGTAAGGCGAAAAACCTACCCATGCTAATAAGGCCGCCTTCTGCCATGTGAAGAGTAGATTCTACCTTGTTCTTTGAGGAAAGAGATAGGCTACTGTCAAGAAATTGTCCGACAGACTCTCACCACCTCGCTATCCAGAAGATAAAGAAAGCCCTCTAGAGCTAATCAAATTTGTTTTGGGTTTTTTTTTTTTAATTTCAAAGCAATTGAAGAAGTGACAAGTAGCCCCCCTGAAAATAGTATAGCCTGTCTAACTAGCGGGCACCCCCCGCCACGTAAACTGAGAAGGAACGATAAAAACTGTCCACTGTGTATAGTCTAGAGACATACCTGCAGTGAAGATGTTCAATCTCCAACAGCAGACCAGAGAGCTGCAGTATTGAGAATACAGAGAACACCTCAGCCGAAGAGACTCCATCCGAGAGGAATATCCGGATATGAGAGAATATCAGAGAGATATCAAGAAAAGTAGAGCCCAGGTAAGAACTCCAAAATCGCTGTCATGGACGGTAACTTGAATATAATATTGAACATAAAGAACGCGACCTAGAAGCAAAATTTGAATCTGGACCATCTTTAGTAGCCAGCCTAAGAGTCAGAGTTTTTTTCTCAGTCTCCACCTGCTGGTAGGCGAGCACAACCCATCAGTCCAATCCTGGTCCGGTCCGGAGGGACGCTAAGGAAACAAGAAATAAAAAGCACCCTAGTCCCCGGTTCAATGATGAGCTACTGTAGATGAAAAAACTGTGCAGGAGACTAGAAAGAAAATGGACCAAAAATAAAACAGAAATAAACAAAGACACATGGAGAAAAGCTATAAGAACGTACAAACACAATATAAAGAAAGCCAAAGCAGAACACTATAACACATATACAAACCCAGAACAGAATACAAAAAAATATTCAAACTCATGAACAATGTGTTCTGTGTTTTCAGTAGGTTGTTCATGAGTTTGAATATTAAACTAAACTGTGGCAGTAAATACATTACTATCAAGAATTTTGCTTCCATGAAGTCTAAGAGACAAAATTGAGTTTAAGAGAAAGAACTTGGCCTTGGAGAAACACTTATTTCTGAAGAGACCCTGTGTGGCTCAAACACTCCTGCACATGGCAAACTTTGAAAGGTTCATTTGTTTGGAAAATAAAAGATACCACTGTCAACAGAAGACAGTGAAGATACATTTAAGTAGAATTCTCCAGTGTTGTCAATTGCATGGATAATAAAGAGGGTTTTTCTCCAAGGCCAAGTTCTTTCTCTTAAACTCAATTTTGTCTCTTGGACTTCATGGAAGCAAAATTCTTGATAGTAATGTATTTACTGCCACAGTTTAGTTTAACATACATTAAGAACTCTATATTTAAGAGAAAAGTGTCAGTCATTTACATTCTTACAAATACATCAAACACGTAAACACATAAGTTCAAAACAGATTCTATGTGAATTACAAATAAGTCCTACAATTGCATATCTACATAAGTATTGCCATACTGGGAAAGACCAAAGGTCCATCAAGCCCAGCATCCTGTTTCCAACAGTGGCCAATCCAGATCACAAATACCTGGCAAGATCCCAAAAAAGTACAAAACATTTTATACTGCTTATCCCAGAAATAGTGGATTTTCCCCAAGTCCATTTAATAATGGTATATGGACTTTTCCTTTAGGAAGCCGTCCAAACCTTTTTTAAACTCCGCTAAGCTAACCGCCTTTACCACATTCTCTAGCAACAAATTCCAGAGTTTAATTACAAGCTGAGTGAAGAAACATTTTCTCCGATTCGTTTTAAATTTACTACATTGTAGCTTCATCGCATGCCCCCTAGTCAAAGTATTTTTGGAAAGCGTAAACAGACGCTTCACATCTACCCGTTTAACTCCACTCATTATTTTATAGACCTCTATCATATCTCCCCTCAGCCGCCTTTTCTCCAAGCGAAAGAGCACTAGCCACTTTAGCCTTTCCTCATAGGGAAGTCATCCCATCCCCTTTATCATTTTCGTCACCCTTCTCTGCACCTTTTCTAATTCCACTATATCTTTTTTGAGATGCGGCAACCAGAATTGAACACAATATTCGAGGTGCAGTCGCACCATAGAGCGATACAAAGACATTATAACATCCTCATTTTTGTTTTCCATTCCTTTCCTAATAATACCTAACATTCTATTTGCTTTCTTAGCTGCAGAGGCACACTGAGCAGAAGGTTTCAACATATCATCAACGATGACACCTAGATCCCTTTCTTGGTCCGTGACTCCTAACGTGGAACCTTGATTGTCGTAGCTATAATTCGGATTCCTCTTTCCCACATGCATCACTTTGCACTTGCTCACAATAAACGTCATCTCGTAAGGTCCTCTTGTAATTTTTCACAATCCTCCCGTGATTTAACGACTCTGAATAACTTTGTGTCATTAGCAAATTTAATTACGTCACTAGTTACTCCCATCTCTAGGTCATTTATAAATATGTTAAAAAGCAGCGGTCCCAGCACAGATCCCTGGGGAACCCCACTAACTACCCTTCTCCATTGAGAATACTGACCATTTAACCCTACTCTGTTTTCTATCTTTTAACCAGTTTTTAATCCACAATAGAACACTACCTCCTATCCCATGACTCTCCAATTTCCTCTGGAGTCTTTCATTTTATTTTATTTTTGTTACATTTGTACCCCACGCTTTCCCACTCATGGCAGGCTCAATGCGGCTTACGTATACAGGTACTTATTTGTACCCAGAGTCACAAGGAGCTGCCTGTGCCTGAAGTGGGAATCGAACTCAGTTCCCCAGGACCAGAGTCCACCACCCTAACCACTAGGTCACTCCTTTGTCAAACGCCTTCTGAAAATCCAGATACACAATATCAACCAGCTCACCTTTATCCACATATTTGTTCACCCCTTCAAAGAAATGTAGTAGATTGGTGAGGCAAGATTTCCCTTCACTAAATCCATGCTGACTTTGTCTCATTAATCCATGCTTTTGAATATGCTCTGTAATTTTGTTCTTAATAATAGTCTCTACCATTTTGCCCAGCACCAACGTCAGACTCACCGGTCTATAATTTCCCGGATCACCTCTGGAACCTTTTTAAAAAATCGGCGTTACATTGGCCACCCTCCAATCTTCCGGTACCACGCTCAATTTTAAGGATAAATTACATATTTCTAACAATAGCTCCGCAAGCTCATTTTTCAGTTCTATCAGTACTTTGGGATAAATACCATCCGGTCCAGGAGATTTGCTACTCTTCAGTTTGTAGAACTGCCCCATTACATCTGCCAGGTTTACAGAGAATTCATTAAGTTTCTCAGACTTGTCAGCTTCGAATACCATTTCTGGCACCGGTATCCCACCCAACTCTTCCTCAGTGAAGACCGAAGCAAAGAATTCATTTAATCTCTCCGCTACGGCTTTGTCTTCTCTGATCGCCCCTTTTACTCCACGGTCATCTAGCGGTACAACCGATTCTTTTGCCAGCTTCCTGCTTTTAATATACCTAAAAAAGTTTTTACTAATATCAAATCCGATCATATTATGATCACTGTTATCAAGCGGCCCCAGCACCATTACCTCCCATACCAGATCATGTGCTCCACTAAGGACTAGATCCAGAATTTTCCTTCTCTCATCAGCTCCTGTACCAGCTGCTCCATAAAGCTGTCCTTGATTTCATCAAGGAATTTTACCTCCCTAGCGTGCCCCGATGTTACATTTACCCGGTCAATATCAGGGTAATTGAAATCACCCATTATTATTGTGTTGCCCAGTTTGTTTGCGTCCCTAATTTCCTTTAACATTTCTGCATTGAAACTAAAAAAAAATATATATATATATATATCTCATCATTCATTCTGTGTTGTCATTTTACATATAGAAACCCACAAAAGAAGTGTTTTCATTACCTGTATTTCTCCAGCACCAATGGTTGCCAAGTACTGTGCATCCTGTGACATCGCCATGGTAATCACCCCACCTTCTGGGTGGCTGTCAAATATCGTATGCACAGGGATACTGTAAAACAGTGTTCAATGTGTCAGAATTCATGGTGTTATATATATATATATTTCTAGAAAAGTATTTTATAACATGAGGAACACGCTTTAGAACTAGAAGCCTACCCTGAATAGGAATCCCATATAATTATTAAGCTCTCTGGTCCTCGATCAGCCGTTGCAAGCCACCTTCTGTCTTCACTCACACAGAGACATGAAATACAGCTACAATGGCCCTGAGAAGGCAAAAGGAAATCTAGTGAACAAGAAGCAATTACAAAACAGGCTAGCTGCAATGTGACACCTTCTAACGAAGTGGCCTCTTTAATAGGGGCATATCAATATGAGTTGCCCTTTAAAGTACATTATATTTGATGAAAGCACGTGGGATTTCCTATTCAGACCTTTTTTTCCCCATTTTTTAATGAAAAAAAGGAGCAAATCATACATAAAGATATGTTGTGGCTTTCTATGGAGTTTAGATAGCACTCCCAAACCACAGAGGGTGTTTTGAAATGTACGCAATGTTAACTCCTAGAGCTCACTTATACAGCAGCCACTCTGAAAGTAATTATATTCCTTGTTCCTTGACTCTCTTACTGTCATCATAAAAAAAACTAGACAGCTAACCAATCATATATAGTAAGAGACTGAAATGATCTTATGGGCATTCTGCAAGCTTTCCTTGGTAGGCTTTTTTTGTGTTTTATTTAAAGGAGATACAGGACACTGCAACAGGGTAACAAAGCGAAGTTACTTATCTGTAGCAGGTATTCTCTGAGGACGCTCGGAAGATCTTGAGGACAACTGCCCTGTTGAGAGACCACTCGTGAGGTTGCATTATCCTGCTCAACCTGTCAGCCAGACTGTTGTTTACACCTGCCAGATAAGTGGCCTGGAGAAACATGCCGTGACGGCGGGCCCAAAGCCACATCTGGACGGCTTCCCGAAACAGGGGGCGAGATCCGGTGCCCCCTGCTTGTTGACTTGTTTAAATTTGGATAATTTGATTGGACAGCCGATCTCTGAAAGCCTTTAGAGCGTTCCAGATCACTCGCAACTCCAGAAGATTAATCTGAAGACCTGATTCCTGAAGGGACCAGTGTGGAGCCCATCCACATGAGCTCCCCACCCTAGGAGAGATGCATCCGTAGCCAGCACTTTTTGAGGCTGAGGAATTTGGAAGGGACGTCCCAAGGTCAAATTGGATTCAATTGTCCACTATAGCAGGGAATTGTGAAAAACGGTGGACAACTGGACTACATTCTCTAGATCCCCAGCAGCTTGATACCACTGGGAAGCCAAGGTCCATTGAGCTGATCTCATGTGAAGACGGGCCATGGGAGTCACATGAACTGTGGAGGCCATATGGCCCAGAAGTCTCAACATCTGCCGAGCTGTGATCTGCTGAGACGCTCTGGCCAAGGAAACCAGGGACAGAAGGCTATCCGCCCTCACCTCGGGAAGATAGGCCTGAGCTGTCTGAGAATCCAGCAGAGCTCCTATGAATTCTAGTTGTTGAACTGGAAGGAGATGGGACTTTGGGTAATTTATAACAAACCCAAGTAGCTCCAGGAGTTTGAGAGTCATCTGCATGGACTGTAGAGCTCCTGCCTCAGAGGTGTTCTTCACCAGCCAATCGTCGAGATAAGGGAACACTTGCACTCCCAGCCTGCGTAGCGACGCTGCAACGACCGCCAGGCATTTGGTGAACACCCGGGGCGCAGAGGCGAGCCCAAAGGGCAGCACACAATACTGAAAGTGCTGTGTTCCCAGACAAAATCGAAGATACTGCCTGTGAGCTAGCAGTATCGGGATGTGTATATAAGCATCCTTCAAGTCCAGGGAGCACAGCCAGTCGTTTTTCTGAATCATGGGAAGAAGGGTGCCCAGGGAAATCATCCTGAACTTTTCTCAAATCAGATATTTGTTCAGGGCCCTTAGGTCTAGGATGGGACGCATCCCCCTTGTTTTCTTTTACACAAGGAAGTACCTGGAATAAAATCCCAGCCCTTCTTGCCCTGGTGGCACGGGCTTGACCGCATTGGCGCTGAGAAGAGCAGACAGTTCCTCTGCAAGTACCTGCCTGTGATGGAAGCTGAAGGACTGAGCTCCCGGTGGGCAATTTGGAGGTTTGGAGATCAAATTGAGGGAGTATCCCCGCCGGACTATTTGAAGGACTCACCAATCGGAGGTTACAAGAGGCCACCTTTGGTGAAAACATTTTAACCTCCCCCGATCGGTAGATCGTCCGGCACGGACACTTTTATTGCGGCTATGCTCGCCTGGAGCCAGTCAAAAGCCCATCCCTTGCTTTTGCTGGGGAGATACAGGGGCCTGTCTAGGCGCACGCTGTTGACGTGAACGAGCGCGCTGGGGTTGAGCCTGAGCAGGCTGGCGGGAAGGTGGATTGTACCTACGCTTATTGTAAGCATAGGCAGCATTCCTCCTTCCCCCGTAAAAATGTCTACCTGATGAGGTACATGCTGAAGGCGCCCGGTGAGAGAGTTTGTCGAATGCGGCTTCCCGCTGGTCTACCACCTGTTCAACTTTCTCACCGAAAATATTATCCCCCCAGCAAGGAACATCCGCAAGCCGCTGCTGGACCCGATTGTCAAGGTCAGAGGCACGCAGCCATGAGAGTCTGTACATCACTATACCCTGAGCAGCGGCTCTGGACGCCACATCAAAAGAATCGGAAGTACCCCTGGACAGGAATTTACGACACACCTTCAGCTGCCTGACCACCTCCTGAAAAGGCCTGGTCTGCTCCGAAGGGAGCTGATTGACCAAGTCCGCCAGTTGCTTCACATTGTTCCGCAAGTTAATGCCCGTGTAGAGCTGGTAAGACTGGATTTTGGAGATGAGCATAGCTGACTGGTAGACCTTCCTCCCAAAAGAGTCCAAAGACCGAGCTTCCTGCCCCGGGAGCGCCGAGGCAAAATCTCTCGTATTTTTGGCTCTGAGAGCGGAATCCACAACGCCCGAGTCATGACGCAACTGGGCCCTCATCAACTCCGGGTCCCCGTGAATCCGATACTGGGACTCAACCTTCTTAGGAATGGTGGGGTTAGATAATGGTTTCATCCAGTTCCTTAACAATGTCTGTTTGAGGACATTATGTAGAGGAACAGTGAATGACTCCTTAGGTGGCAAAGGATAGTCCAGGACCTCGAACATCTCGGCCCTGGACTCATCCTCAGTTACCACCGGGAACAGAATGGCCATAGACATTTCCTGGACAAAGGACGAGAAAGACAAACTCTCCGGGGGAGAAAGCTTTCTCTCTGGCAAAGGAGTACGGTCACAGGGAAGGCCACAAGACTCCTCAGAAGAGAAATATCTTGGATCTTCCTCTGCCTCCCACGAGGCCTCTCCTTCGGTATTGGACAGGAGTTCTCTGACTGCAGTCCGAAGCCGAGCCCGTCTCGACGGCGAGGAGCTATGTCCTCGATGGCGATGTCGAGAAGTTGACTCCCATGCCAGCGGCGATGAAGCTCCCTCCATCGATGTCGATGGAGAGTCAACTCGGGTGGCAGCCGAGGCCGATGCCGCAAGCGGCACCGACGTCGAAGGCCTCACCACAGGCGGGGAGCCAGTCACCGCATCTATCAACGGTACCGACGGCGCAAGCACCCCTGGTACCGGAACAGACTGTTGCAGCAGCCCTTCCAGGATCCCTGGAAGAATGGCTCGGAGGCGCTCGTCAAGAGTGTCTGTCGAGAAAAGCTGTGGAATCGGTGCAGGAGTCGAGGCCAGAATCTGCTGAGGAGGAGGAGGAGGCGGTACTGGGCTGTCCAAAGACTGGCGCATCAACACCTCTTGTATGGAGGGTGAGTGGTCCTCCCGGCGTCGACGCTTCATGGGTGCCGATTCCCTCGACGCCTCGGAGCTCTCGGTACCGTGATGAGAAAGGGACCGATGACGGTGCTACTTTGTCTTCGCTCGAGGCATGTCACCGGTACCCCTCGGTACCAACGAGGAGGACGTGGAATCCACACACCTCCTCAGGGTTGGGTCTGAAAGGGGTCAGTCCCGATGGGCCTGTACCGCAGGAGCCCTCGAGGCAGGTGGAGACCCACTCGATGGTTCACTGCTGTCAGCATGTGATGGTTTCTGGACAGCCATTACCTGCGCTCCTGAGATTGATGCACTCTCCAGTGCCGACATCGACACCGCAGATGACCTCGGTACCGCTGTCGACGTCGACGCCGAAGTACTGGGAAAAGCTCCAAACAGGTGTTCCCACTGAGCTTGTCTCGACGCCTGTGTCCGCTTTTTAAGGCTAAGACACAACTTACATGCGTCTGGGCGATGGTCAGGCCCAAGGCACAGGGTACACCACGCGTGAGGGTCAGTGCCTGAGATTGCCCGGTTGCACCGAGTGCACTTCTTGAAGCCGCTGGTGAGCCTCGATGTCATCGACGGAAAAATAGCGGCGGCGAAATCAAAATTCACGATGGTGCCAAAGGAAGAGCACAAAAAAGAGAGAAAACCCCTACAGGCAGCCAAAATGGCCGCACACAAAAACTAAAGGAAACTTACTCGAGGGCTAAACTAAAGAAAAAATAAGGAAATTTCCTGTTTTTGTTTTTTTGAAAGAAAAGTGGAACAGCTCGTTCACGAGCACAAAAACGGAGAAGAAAATCGGCGAAAAGCCAGCTAAGATGAAGGCTCTTCTTTCCTGGGGCAGCAGAACTGCCGTAAACAGCCGCTCTTGACCGCGGAAAAAAGAAGACTGAAGTGGGACTCTCGCGCGATGGGCGGGAAGATGGCCGCGCACCCGCGCCCTCGAAGGCTTTAGCAACCTTTGTTGCTAGGAAGATTTTCCGGACCTGGGGCTGCTGTGGACATCACCCATATGTGAGAACAAGCAGCCTGCTTGTCCTCGGAGAATGAGAATTACTTAATTAAACTCCAGTTTCCAGAACTAACTGTTTACAGGCTGGAAATGATCCAGCTAAAATTCAACAGCAGTAATTTGTCTGTAATTGATTCCCAGTTTCTTTTCTTCAGCTGGTGCCAAGGAGACAGCATTCAAAAGGCATTGAGTTGTGAGGAGGGAATCACAGCCCAGCATCTAATGGCTAGAATCTAGGTGCACTCAGAATGAATGAATTCCAGACAAGAACTATCGCTGCAGTGGCTGGACTAGATGAGAGGGCAAAGAGGGTTAAAATGGAGAGAACCCCCAAGCAGTTGTGAATGAAGGAGAAATTAGATCTTACCTGCTAATTTGCTTTCCTTTAGTCCCTCTGGACCGGCCCAGGATCTGACTGATGGGTTATGCACTCCTTTCAGAAAGTGGAGACTGACAACTCTGATTCTAGTGAGCCAATAAGAGCCCTGGCCATCTAGCCCTAGATTCAGTATATAGGTAACAAAAGCAGGAGAAGAAGAAAGAACCCCCTTCTGTGCCATCGAGAATCTGAGAAGTCACCAAATCAGAATAATAATATGCATGAGGAGACACAGACACAACTGTGCTGCACATTCAGTGACTCATTAGGCAAATCAAGCCTCTTTTTTTTTTTTTTGCAATAAAGCAACACACAAAGCAGATCCATCCTGAAACCAATATACATAATCAACAAGAAACAAGATAACCATTAACTAATCTTCAATACTATCAACAATGAAAAATGGGTGGGACCTGGGCCAGTCTGAAGGGACTAAAGGAAAGCAAATTAGTAGGTAAGATCTAATTTCTCCTTCCTTAGCGTCCCCCCCTGGACTGGCCCAGGATCTGACTGATGGGAAGTAACAAAGCAGTACTCTTAAGGGAGGGATCACAGCAATCCTGCCATGAGAACCCTCGCACTAAAAACTGCTTCCTTGCGATCCTGGACGTCTAACCTGTAATGCTTCGAGAAAGAATGCAAGGAAGACCCAAGTCGCTGCCTTACAAATGTCCAAAGGTGGCACCAAAAAGTGTTCCGCCCAAGAAGCTACCTGCCTCCTTACAGAGAAGGTAAGTGACCGCTATCATCTCCTTAAGCCATCTAGAAATGATTGGTTTAGAAGCCACTAACCCCTTACTGGAGCCGCCAGTGAGCGGAAACAGACGGTCTGAATGTCAGAATTCCTCCATAACCTTGACAGTGCTTAAGAACTCTCCTGAGTTTGCAACCTGCGCTGGTCTCCAGAACCGAAGGAAGAACCTAAGACAGGCAAAACTACAGACTGAAAGACATGAAAACTCGAAAGAACCTTAGGAAGCAAGGAAGGAATGGGACACAACACCACATGCTCTTTAGAAAACTAAAAAAATGGTGGCATACAGGAAAAAGCTTGCAACTCCGACACTCATCTAGCTGAAGCAATAGCTACCAAAAACACAGATTTGACATCAAATCCTTAAGAGAACAAGAAAATAAAGGCTCAAAGGGAGACCTAGTAAGGACTGACAAAACCATATTAAGATCCCAGGCCGGAAAGAAAGCCCTAGAAGAAGGACGGAGACCTACTCCCTTCAAAAAACTAGAAACATCCGGATGGCTAGCTAAAGACTTGCCCTGCACATGTCCCTGAAAGCAAGACAGAGCCGCAACTTGCACTTTAAGAGAAGCGAGAGCCAAGCCCTTATCAAAGCCATTTTGCAAAAACTCCAAAAGCTCCGGAACAGAAGCCCGCAAAGGAGAAATGCCCCAATCAACACACCATGCCTCAAAAATTCACCAAGTCCTAATATAATTCAGAGACGTTGACTGACGACATGAACGAAGCATGATAGAAATAACCTTAGAAGAGTAACCTCTCTTCGTCAACCATGCACGTTCAAGAGCCAGGCCATAAGACAAAACCGAGCTGGGTTTGGAAGAAGAATCAGCCCCTGAACCAGAAGGCTGGGATTCTCCGGAAGCCGGAGAGGAACGACGGCCCGAAGGCACATGAGATCCATGTACCATGGCCTGTGAGGCCAATCTGGAGCTACCAAGATCACCAGTCCTTGTGTGCCTCGATTCGCTGCATAAGCCTTCCCAGAAGAGGCCACAGAGGAAACGCATAGAGAAGTCCCGAAGGCCACTGCTGAAGAAGAATATCCATTCTCTCTGCTTTTGGATCCTTTCTGCGACACCTTCGCATTGAGACTTGTGGCTAAGAGATCCATGATCAGAAGCCCCCACCGATCCACTGTTGCTTGAAATGCCTGTGGACTGACAGACCATTCTCCCAGATCTAGGGTGTGAAGACTGAGAAAATCCACTTGAACATTCTCCATCCCGGCCAAATGAGACGCCAAGAGGGTGGCCAGATGAAGTTCTGCCCACACCATGAGCCTTGACGCTCCCTGCTGTAATAGTTGACGCCTCATTCCTCCTTGTCGATTGACATACGCCACCTCTGTTGCATTGTCTGAAAGAATGCGTACCGACTCGCCTTCTAGCAGGGAAAGAAATGCTTCCAGAGCTATCCAAATCAACCTGGTTTCCAGATTGATCGATAAGGATGCCTTCTGAGGGGGCCAAAGACCTTGTGCAAATATCCCCAGGCAGCAGCTTCAGAGAGCATTTTCCATCTCACAGATAGGCTGCAGAGAATACCTTCTCCTGCTTCCACCCACCCTACCCCTCTACCCACCCACCCCTAGAGTGACATGTCTTATATAACCTCCCTATCAACCCACTCATTACTTTACCTCACCCATTTCTATTCTTCTATCACCTTCTCCCACTACTCCAACCAGAGTTACACCTAATCACACTGACCACCCTTCAACATCTTCTGTCCTTCTGTGACTGTTCTCTTGTGCTTGACTGCTTAAATATTTTAAATTTAAATGCTTTACTTTTTGTCTATTAGATTGTAAGCTCTTTGAGCAGGGACTGTCTTTCTTCTGTGTTTGTACAGCGCTGCGTACACTTTGTAGCGCTCTAGAAATGTTAAATAGTAGTAGTAGTAGTAGTTTGCTCCCCAGCCCTTGAGGCTGGAATCTGTAGTTACTTCTGTCCACTGAGGTGGATCCAATGGCATCCTCTTGGTCAAGTTGGCCGCTCGCAACCACCAAAATAGGCTGCTGCGCTCCCGAGTTTGCAGAGGCAATCTCACCTGCAGGGTGTCAGTTTGAGGAGACCACCGGGACAGGAGGGAAGACTGCAGAGATCTCATGTGTGCCTTGGCCCAAGGCACAACCTCTATCGCTGCTGCCATAGAGCCCAAAACTTGCAGATAATCCCGAGCACAGAGAACAAGACTTTGCAATAAAGCCTGAATCTGAGCCTGTAACTTGAGAATTCTGCTCTGAGGAAGAAAAATCCGAGCTTATGCAGCATCGAACAACACTCCCAAGTACTCTAGGGATTGGGAAGGCTCTAGGCGACTCCTGGCAGAGTTGACCATCCAACCGAGGTACTGCTGGAACTGAACCACTTGATCCGTGACCTGCAAATTCTTCTGATACGACTTCACTCGTATCAACCAGTGGTCTAAGTAGGGATGAACCAGAATACCCTCCTTTCTGAGGGCTGCTGCCACGACTACCATGGCTTTGGTAAATGTACGAGGAGCTGTAGCTAAGTCAAACAGAAGCGCCTGAAATTGAAAATGCTGGCCCAGGACTCCAAAATGGAGAACTCGCTGGTGCATGAGGTGAATCGGAATATGTAGATAGGCCTCTGCCAAATCCAGTGCTGTTAAATACTCTCCCGACCTGACGGCAACTATCACTGATCAAAGGGTTTCCATCCAAAAACTAGTGACCTTGAGCGTTCGATTGACCGCCTTGAGATCCAAGATTGGAACTACAAAGTAAATGGATTAACGGCCTTGCCTGACTTCTCAAGGAGGAACCGAACAAACAGCTTGAAACTGCAGAAGCCTCAACAGAATGTCCCAGACCGCTCCTGCCTTGAGACAAGACCGGCAGGGAGACTCCAGAAAGGCATTTGAAAGAGGCCATGCGAACTCTAAGGCATACCCATCTCAAATAACCTCTAACACCCACTGATCTATGGTAATCTGGGCCCCAACTCCAATAAAATTCTGTTAAATGAACTCCCAAAGGAATCAGAGAAGGGACCCACACACCTTCATTGGGCAGGACAGGCTGGGGACTGGAAAGAAGTACTGGGTTTCCTACCCCCTCGGCAGGACCTTCGAAAGGACCGATTTCTCTGGAAAAACCTAGACCTCTGAGTCTGAACTCCTCTACCTGACTGAAAACGGTGGAAATCTCGCCTTCGTCCATGGCTAAGAGTACAGCCGTGAAGAGAAGCTCTAGGCCGGTCTTCCGGAAGGTGAGAGACTTCCCTATCTCCCAAACTACAGACCAACTTATCTAATTCATCCCAAAAAAAAAGGAGCTTTTGAAAGGAAACTCACTTAATTTAGACTTAGAACTGCATCTGCGGACCAACCTCTCAACCAAAGAGAATAGTGTGCTGCAACACCTAAGGCCATAGACTTAGAAAAAGCCCTTAGCAAATCGTATAAAGCATCTGCTACAAAGGCAGAGACCATCTCAATTTTAGCAACCTCTGCATCTATAGAGGCCAAATCATTGGAAGCTCTGTCCAAGACCCTTTCGGCCCACTGGAAGCATGCTCTAGCAACCAAGGAACCACAAATGGCCGCCTGTACTGCTAAGGAAGAGACGTCAAAACTGCTCTTTAGAGCATCTACCCAACGATCCTAAATATCCTGAAGGGCTGTGTCTCCATCAACCAGAACCGTATTGCGCTTTGTGACTGCCAACACTACTGCATCCACCACAGAGATTTTAAGAAGGGACTTGTTTGAATCTGGAACTGGATAAAGCCAAATCATTGACCTAGCCAGATGAAAAGGAGAATATGGGACATCCCATTGAGCCTGAATGATGTCTCTAATATCCTGATGCACAGGAAAAGTTTTCCCAGGACGCCTAATGCCTTTAACCAGAAGATCCACCTTAAGTCCCTCCAGGACCATGGGCTGATCATCCTCAAAACGTAAAGTGGTTGCTACCAAAGAAATGAGCTCCTGTAGGTCTTCTTTGTGGAAAATTCTAATGAACGGTCTTCCCCCGGGAGCAAAGAGTCTGCCCTCATGTCAGAAGAACCAGGATCCTCTAACTGCTGATCCCCTAACATATCCATCTCCTCCACAGAGGGCATATTCAAATCTGGGTCAGAGGCCTGGTCCTCTTCTAGCTCCCAAGACCCCCGGCCCTCTTTGCAGGAGCCACTTGCCTAGCCAAAGACCCACCAGAAGGGGATGAAGCAGGAACTACTTGTTTCAATAAAAAAAGCATGATACATCTGAAGTACAAACTCCGGAGGGAACCCTCCCTCCTGATGTCCCATGTGGTTGGGCAGCACTACTGCTGATGTCTGAAGGCTGTGGCAACAACAAAGAGGGACGTTCCTCCAAAACAGCAGGAGCTGGCAAAACGGCAGATGTTCCCGCCAAGATGGTAAAATTCACTGCCTCTGCTGCATGAGCCACTGGGGCTGAGGAAGCTGAGAGAACAGCAGCCGGCACAGGAGGAACCAAAGGAGAAGGGCCACCCACAGCAGAAGCATCTAATGCGGTGAAATACTTACAAGAACCATTTGCTCCAACCCCCCGCACTGACAGACAGCGCACCACCAAAGCTTTTCAGCCATAGCACAGCTCCTCCAAGAATCCCTTTTTGCTTATTTTTACATTTTTTTTTAACTAAGAAAAAGGAAGCCTTCCTCCGCGGAGACAAGCAAGAGGAAAGCCTTAGTGCTATGAATTCAGTGGAGGCACAGCTGTCCTGCTCATTCACCCTTTCTTTTTTTTTTTTAAGTGTCAGCATCTCCCTAAGCTGCAATTCTCTCCTTCCAAAGAAAGTGAGCACTTCCCAGCACCAAAAGAGCGATTAGCGCTGCCAGGGAAAAACAGGAGGAACATAGGGGAAGGGACCCAGTACCGCCAAGTGTAGCACCCCTGAGACTGGCCAAGACCCTCGCGAACTTTAGGCTCTAAAGTAGAGAAAGCACTGATGCACAGAAGAAAACAGAACAAATAAAAACTAAATCCCACTTTTTTTTGACTATGAGAAAATAGAGAAAAAATACCAAGAGGAGACTCCTTCCACCTGCTGGAGACTGAGAATGGGAAAATTAGGTTCTTACCTTGGTAATTTTCTTTCCTTTAGTCATAGCAGATGAAGCCATTACGTATGGGTTGTGTCCATCAACCAGCAGGGGGAGATGGAGAGCACTCAACTTTTCACAGTGCCTCATGGCCAGCCAGCTCCACTGCCTCTTCAGTATTTGAAGCTTCCAAAGCAGTATGGCAAACCGCAATGGGAATAACATGAACTTTCCTCACAGCGAACGATGGCCCCTTAACAAGGGCATGAACTCAAAAGGAGGGAATGAACACATCCTCATGGAGGGAATAAACTCGTCCTCCTTATTGTATAACTGGAGGGGATACATGCAACCTCCTGGAGGGAATAAACTCATCCTCCAAAACATAAACTGGAGGGAATGGACTCATCCTCCTATAAGTGAACATGAATCCTGAATACTGTTTTCCAACTTTCTCCCAAGGAAGGAACTTCAGAAAACAAGAACAGAACCTGAAACAGATTCAAAGCATACAGACAATCATACAGGGAGGGCTCATGGCTTCATCTGCCATGACTAAAGGAAAGAAAATTACCAAGGTAAGAACCTAATTTTCCCTTCCTTGTCATCAAGCAAAAGAAGCCATTACGTATGGGATGTAACAAAGCAATCCCTATATAGGATGGGAACAGGTCACACCACGCGCTAGCACTTATGCTCCAAAACGCGCATCCCTCCTAGCAGCCACATCCAGCCTGTAATGTTGGGCAAAAGAGAGCTTAGAAGCCCATGTTGCTGCACTGCATATCTCTTTACGAGAGAGTGCTCCAGTTTCAGCCCAAGAGGAAGAAATCGCTCTGGTAGAATGCGCCTTAAAGGCTACAGGCGGAGACCGGCTGGCAAGCAGATAAGCTGAAAAGATAGTTTCTTTGAGCCAGCGGGCAATAGTGGCTTTAGACGCTGGAGACCCTCTGCGAGGACCTGATAGCAAAACAAACAGATGATCATAGATCCTGAAAGAGATAGTAACTCGCAGGTACTGCAGCAGAGTCCTGCGCACATCCAACAGGTGCAACTGCCCAAAAGATTCTGGAAACATCTCCTTATCAAAGGAGGGCAAGAAAATAGGCTGGTTTAGGTGAAATGCTGAAACCACCTTAGGCATGAAGGAAGGCACGGTCCGAACCGTGACCCCGGACTCCGAGAATTGCAGAAATGGGTCTCTACAGGACAGCGCCTGGAGCTCTGACACCCGTCTCGCCAAAGTAATGGCCACAAGAAAAACGATGCTTGCCGAAGCGGCTCAAAAGGAGAAGCCTGCAGGGCCTTCAAAACTAGCCCCAGGTTCCAAGCTGGACAGGGTGCTCGCATGGAAGGCCGGAGCCGAAGCACCCCACTAAGAAACCGTGCCACATCTGGATGAGCAGCTAAAGACACGCCTTCAACCTTACCACGAAGGGAGGCCAACGCTGCCACTTGCACCCACAGGGAATTATAGGCCAAGTCTATTTGTACACCATCCTGCAAAAAGTCCAGAATCAGCGAGACAGGAGCCCGCATGGGTGTGATCGCTTTTGAAGCACACCAAGACTCAAACTGGCGCCAAATCCTGGCATAAGCCACGGAAGTGGAACGCTTGCGGGCCTGCAGGAGAGTGGAAATGACTGTGCTTGAATAGCCTTTGTCCCTCAATTGCGCCCTCTCAACCGCCATGCCATTAGACCAAAGCGGCAGGCGTCCTCCATGGCTACCGGGCCCTGTGACAACAGGTTCGGTACCAGAGGTAAAGGAAGGGGAGCCTCCACTAGCATCTGTCGGAGGTCCGCATACCAAGGCCTCCTGGGCCAATCCGGGGCGATGAGGACCACTTCTCCTGGGTGCAGCCAAATCCGCAGGAGCACGCGCCCTATCAAGGGCCACGGAGGGAACACATATATTAGGCCCGGAGGCCAGGGCTGAGTCAAGGCATCCAACCCTGCCGAGCGTCTGCTGAAGAAGCACGGGACTTTGGCATTTGAACTTGTCGCCATAAGATCCATCACGGGCTTGCCCCATTTGGCACATATCTGCAGGAATACTTTGTCTGCTAGTTCCCATTCTGCTGGATCAATCTGATGCCTGCTTAGATAATCGGCTTGCACGTTGCTCTGACCTGCAATGTGAGCTGCCGACAGAAACTGTAGATGCAGCTCGGCCCAGTGGCAAATCTGTTCGGCCTGCGCAGCCAGTGCTCTGCACTGAGTGCCGCCTTGTCGATTTATGTAGGCCACTGCTGTCGTGTTGTCCGACATCACTCTGACAGCCAATCCTTCCAGGGTCACTTGAAAGGCCAGAAGCGCCTGAAACACCGCTTTCAACTCCAGGCGGTTGATGGACCACTCCGACTCCTCGGGAGTCCATAGACCCTGGGCATGCTTCCCCTTGCAATGTGCGCCCCAGCCCTTCAGGCTGGCATCTGTCACTACTAGACACCAATCGGGGAGTGCCAGCGGCATTCCTCGCCGCAGCATGCTGTCTGAGAGCCACCACTCCATGCTGAGTCGGGCCACAGGGAGCCAAGAAAGTCTGCATTGATAATCCTGAGAAACTGGAGACCATCTTTGAAGTAGGGAATACTGTAGAGGTCTCAGGTGCGCTCTCGCCCAGGGCACCACTTCCAATGTGGCTGTCATCGATCCCAGCAGCTGGACAATGTCCCAAGCTCGCGGGCGGGGCATCCTCAGGAGCAGACGGACCTGATTCTGAAGCTTGCACCGCCTTAGCTCGGGTAGGTATACATAGCCCGAGTCTGTGTCGAACCTGGCCCCCAAATATTCTAGAGATTGCGAGGGGGTCAGGTGACGTTTGGCCATATTGACGACCCAGCCTAGAGATTGAAGTACTGAGACCACTCTGGCTGTAGCTTGATAGCTCTCTGTTACAGAGTCTGCTCTGATGAGCCAGTCGTCTAGGTACGGGTGAACCCTGATACCTTCTCGCCTGAGCAAAGCAGCTACTACCACCATTACCTTCGAAAAGGTTCGGGGAGCTGTGGCGAGGCCAAAAGGCAAGGCCCGGAACTGGAAATGTTTTCCCAACACCGCAAACCTCAGAAACTTCTGGTGCGGGGGCCAAATTGGTATGTGCAATTAAGCTTCTTTCAGGTCTAGAGACGTGAGAAACTCTACTGGCTGTACCGCAGCAATAACGGAGCGCAGGGTTTCCATGTGGAAATGCCGCACTCTCAGGGACTTGTTTAATTCTTTTAAGTCCAGAATAGGGTGAAAAGACCCACCTTTTCGTGGCATCACAAAGTAGATGGAGTATCGGCCATAGCCGTGTTCGGCGGGAGGTACCGGGGACACGGCCCCTAACTGAATCAGACCTTGCAAAAGTCTCCTCTACCGCCGCCTGTTTGGCGGCAGAACCACATCGGGACTCCACAAACACGTCTCTTACTGGAGCGTTGAATTCTATTCTGTAGCCATCTCTGATCAGGTCCAGAACCCACTGATCTGAGGAAATATTGGCCCACTCCTCGCAAAGAGAGAAAGACATCCTCCGATGACAGGAAGCGAGGAGGGAGCTGGCGCACCATCATTGAGAGGGTCGCCCCTGAACTCCAGGCCTAAAGCCAGTGGCTGCGGAACGTTTGTCCGAGCGAAAGGAGTTCCTCTGCTGAAAAACGGGCACGAGAAGTGAACCCAGCAGAACGCCCCGGGCGGTACCTTCTAGCGTCACGGAAGCGAGGTCTATAAGAGGAGTGGACCGCCTGGCCCTTGGAGGAAAGCCTCGGCCTATCTTCGGGCAAGCGCTGGGGTTTAGGATCTCCCAGGCCTTTAACAATTTTCTCCAACTCCTCACCAAACAGGAGAAGGCCTTGAAAGGGCAACTTCACCAACCTTTGCTTAGAGGCCATGTCCGCTGCCCAATGTCGTAGCCAAATATGACGGCGAGCCGCCACTGCTACTGCCATTTGTTTAGCCGAAGCTCTGACAATATCATAAAGGGCATCAGTCAAAAAGGACAAGTCCGACTCCAGCCACGGAGCCACATCTGAGAAGGGCTCCGCTCCATCTCCGGGCTGTTCCACTGCCTGTTGCAACCACGCCAGGCAGGCTCTAGCAGCATAACAACTGCATGCAGACGTCCGAACAGTAAAACCTGCAATTTCAAAGGACCGTTTAAGTGCTGCTTCCAGCCTACGGTCTTGTATATCCTTCAGGGCAACTCCTCCTTCCACAGGGAGGGTAGTTCTCTTTGTCACCGCAGTGACTAGGGCATCTACTTTAGGCATTGCAAAGCGAGCCAAATGCTCCTCACGCAGAGGGTATAATTGCCCCATAGCCCTGGAAACTTTCAAAGGTCCCTCGGGGTCAGCCCACTGAGCGGAAATAAGCTCTTGGATGGAGTCATGCAAAGGAAAGGCTCGAGCAGGCTTTTTGGTACTAGCTATCCTAGGATTCACAGAAGAGGCTGTGCCACTGTCAGGCTCTTCAATAGAAAGGACCTGTAGGGCATCTGAAATAAGCGCTGGCAGCTCATCACGGTGGAAAATCTTCACCGCGGAGGGATCATCCAGATCCTGTGGTAATTCTGCACCTGACTGGCTCCTCAGACCACAAAGGCCTGCCAGAACTCTCCGAATCCTCACAGCCCGACCACGGGGGGGGGCGGGGGGGGGGGGGGGGGGGAGGGGGGGAGGTGCACCACAATCTGAAGGGGAATTAGCCCTTCTATGCTTTTCTTTATGCCAATTATCAGGGAAAATAGCCTCAGCGGGCAGTCCCAGGCCAGAATCCACCGGGGGAGGGGGGGGACAATAGAAGGGGCCTCAGACGACCCTTGAGGGAGAGCTCTTTTCAGCATGTATGCTTTATGCAATAATAACACAAAATCAGGGGAGAAAAACTCTCCCTGGGCACCCAGATCCCGTCCGGGGCTAGCCGCTCCCTGAATAGCCTCAATTTGAGGTCCCCCCCCCCCGGGCTCAGGGCTCTCCGTCTCTACGGAGGCCGCGCCATGCGGAGAATTCAAAATGGCGTCCGCTGCCAGCTCTGAGCGGGAAGAATCATCGCTCGCCATGCTCGGGCCAGCTCTTACACCTGTACAGCACGAATTACAGAGCCCCGCTGCTGATTTGCGCTTGCCACACCGGGAACAGCGCTTTATATTCTCTGCAGCCATCGCCGAAAACGGCGGGAAAAATGCAAAATGGCGGTTTCGCGCCAAAAATGCCCCGATCACGGGCCCACCCCGGAGGAGTTAGAAAACACTCTTACCTCACCGGACCGAGTATCACAGCTCCGGTCCCATAGAAGAATCAAAGGAAAACCTCTGTTCCATTTTTTTTTTTTTTAACGCTGTGAGGAAAGCAGAGGTAATAAGAACTCCGGAGGCTCAGATGAGTGGGAAAGGCAGGGAAAGGCGAACCAATGTGCCTGCATCCACTGAGTGGGAAAGGACAGGGAAAAGCAAACTAATATGTCCACATCCACGGGGGCATGGGTAAGGAAGGGAAAGGGCTAACCTATGTGCCTTCAAAGTGAAGCTGCTATAGCCTCTAACACTCCGGCTAACAACTGGCAAGCCAGGAGCCACCCCCAGGAAGATTTTTGATGGAGCTCGAAGAAGCTGCAGCCACCCTGCTTGGGGAGATAGAGAATACTGAAGAGGCAGTGGAGCTGGCTGGCCATGAGGCACTGTGAAAAGTTGAGTGCTCTCTATCTCCCCCTGCTGGTTGATGGACACAACCCATACGTAATGGCTTCATCTGCTTGATGACAAGGAAACTGAATCTAGGGCTAGATGGCCAGGGCTCTTATTGGCTCTCTAGAGACAGAGATCTCAGTCTCCACCTGCTAGAAGGAGTGCATGACCCATCAGTCAGATCCTGGGATGCTCCGGAAGGATGCTAAGGAAGGTTCATTTAGCCTCAACAGAGACCAGTTTTGAGTGAGCTGGAAGGGAAAGGGGAAAGGGAAATGGGACTTGATATACCGCCTTTCT